>NC_143565.1:51349687-51656250 GCF_054136105.1 Typopeltis vanoorti
GCTGATTTTCTTATCAAATTTATCACAGCAGTTGATCAATTTACTCAGGGAATCCTGCAGACTTGTATTGGATTTATTTAGAAGTATAATGTCATCCAACTGAATATTTTAAGATTGTTTGGTCTGAGGTTGAAATTAATAAATAGTATATCTAATTGGCTACTTTTATAGAATTGAGAATATGAAGAGGACACTGATTGTGAAATGTTAGACAGTTGGTTGGACATGTAAAAGGTGATTCTAATGTGTGATTTTAATTATAGAAATATGGATTGGAATAGGAGGTAGTGTATGTTAACAAGGAGAGTGAATTTGTTGAGCTTACAAGGGAAAACTGTCTTAACTGTGATGGAAGTTATGTGTGATGATGGCTTTAGTGTTAAATTTGGTGATACTCCCACATTATGTGGTTGTGAAATGAGATATCAACTTTTTCACCAGTTGATGAGAGTGTGATCATGATGTACTGGTTTTGGTGGTCAACCATGGGAGTGTTACTATCAAGTGGAGGATATATGTAGATTTACAAGGCAGGCAGTTATGGGAAGCTCCATAGTCAACCAGTATTAATAACATGAATTAGATCCAAAACATTGCAAAGCATATAGTCTCGATGACTAAATATCCACAAGATAGAGTAGCTACGAGAGAGGTGAAACAAAAACTAAAAAATCTTAAAACAGATCTTCCACCACCATCATCACTATCTCAGGCTTTCACTTCCCAGTAACTTACCCAGGCAGTTAACTCATTGAGGACTGGGAAGGTGGCTGGACTCGATAGTACCCTGAATTCATTAAGAACTGTAGACCAAAAACTATTAAATGGCTTACTGCCATGTATAATAATATCATGGACTCTGGCATACTTCTATCAAGTTTTAAAAGATTTAAAATCATTGCTGTCTTAAAACCTGGCAAAGACCCTACAATTGCTTCCAACGCCTTGTTAATCATCTGCCTGAAACTTCTCGAAAGAATGCTATACAACAGAATTTCTTCAAGTATACATAACAGAACTCCACAGGAACAGGCTGGCTTCAAACCTGACAGAAGTTGTTGTGATCAAGTACTGGCCTTGACAACCTTTATAGAGAATGGTTATGGAAAATAATTGAAAACACTAGTGGTATTCTTAGACCTCTGTGCTGTCTATGACACAGTGTGGAGAGGGTCTTATCTTAAAATTCCCAGAAACTATCCTATCACCAAAACTAGCCAACCTAATTAATCAAATACTAGCAGACAGATGGATACAAGTATCTCTCAATGAATCTAAAAGTAAATTCTTTAAGAATAAAAATGACCTACCTCAGGGTTCAGTTCTTGTCCCATTGCCCTTTAACTTATAAGTGATATCCCATAGACAGCATCACGGAGATTCATGTATGCTGACGATATTGCCATTGCAACTCAATATTCAACATTTCAAAAAGCTGACAACACCTTAACTAAAGATCTGGTTGTACTTGATAAATACTTTAGACTATGGCGATTACAACCTAACCTGAACAAAACTGAAGTAGCTTCCTTTCATCCAGACCAACTATATCCCAAAAGTTTACTTTAGAAATAAACAGGTGAAATTTAACAATCATCCAAAATACCTAGGAGTTACTCTGGACAGAAGTTTGACATTTAATTATAATCTAGAAAATATTGCTGGAAAATTAAAAACTTGTAATAATATAATGCATAAACTTGCTGGTACTTCTTGGGGTGCTGATGCCAACACACTACGTACTACCGCACTGTCTTTGGTCTATTCTACAGCAGAGTGTTGTGCTCCTGTGTGGCTGAACTGCACACATGCTTCTTTAGTCGATGTCCAGCTGAATCAAACTACGAGGATAATCTCTGGAGCTTCAAGATCTACTCATGGCCACTGGCTCCCAACTCTCAGTAATATAGCACCTCCCTCACCCCGTAGGACCCAAGCCTTAAGCAAATTATGGACAAAAATAATTGGAAACAGTTCTTTGCCTATCTAGCAAGACATTTCCTTCCATACTTCACAAAGACTGAAATCCAGGCACCCTGCCTGGAGGAATGCAATACAAATAAACGACCAGAACTTCGACCTATGCAAGTCATGGGGAGAGTATTGGTTTCAACGTACCTCCAATCTTCAAATTCCCATTTCAAACCCTACATCTCGTCTGGAGGGCTTCAATCTCCCTAGACGTGTCTGGACCACTTTAAATCGGATCAAAACAGGACATGGAAGATGTAAGCATCTCTTGCATAAATGGAGCTGGTCCGATACTCCAAATTGTGAATGCGAAAGAGGGATCCAGACCATCAATCACATTATGCTTGAGTGCCCTATCTACTCATTCTCAGGTTCTAAACAGGACCTTTTTTAAACTGACCCCAGAATCCCTGGAGTGGATTCGGGATTTAAGGATTAAGCTTTGACTCCTGATTCTTAAGTTTGATGTTTAATCATTTCAACCTGGTGTACCCCTTTTAGTATGATTTTTACAATTGTTTTTATGCTGTTTTATGCAATTTGTATGTATTAACCTGAGACCTGTACATCATACGCTAAATAAAAAAAAAAAAAATCAGCTAACGCCTTTTTTGTTCCCATATAGGGAGTAGGCGAGGCCGTTTTTAAGCCCTGTCTAACTTTTAGAGACTGAGTGGGCAGTTCAATCTCCACTGGTAGCCAATCAGAGATAGCTGGCCCAAGGCTATCACTAATTAATCGGCACGCAGCAAAGAAGGCGGCTAGCAAGTGCTGCCATCTGGTGGTCCTTAACCCTAACACAATATATTTAATGTCTGAAAATAGTGTGGGTTTGACAGCTGATTTTCTTGAGTTTACGGGAGGAAAAACCAGCTAGCCCGTGCCAGAGATCGACTAACTCTGGAACTGGTCGAGAAAAGGCTTAGAAAAAGTTCCTCTAGCCAGTGACTAGATTCGAACGTCTTTTGTCGTGCTGTCAAGCACTGTAGAGTGCAAACGCCACTTCTACTGAGCTACACAGGCTCTAAAAAATCTTCTTCTTTTGTCAGGAGTGGGGTATGAACGAGGACCAGATCTTAAGTCTGCCTCCTTAGACCACTTGGCCATCCTGACTGACCATATGCTAAATAGATAAATAAATAATAACATGAATTGAACTGTGGGATAAAGAGGTTGACAGACCATTGGAATTGAGTAGGATGCATCTGTATACCAAGAGTTCAATGATTTAATAGTGGGAATGAAATGGATGAAAACAGTGAAATCAGGCAAGCAGTGTGTAGGAAAAGATATTATGGAGTAGGTACAATAATAATAATAATAATTAGAAATGGATATCACTGTTAGATAGTTCTGGTAGTAGGGTGACCATAGCAAAGGATGTAGTGAAATCAGTTTAGTGAATGCTTTGCCAAGGTGTGTCATGCTGGGATAATTGATGCTGTACAACTCGTTGAGTGGAAGCAAATGATAAAATTTACTCTTGAGTTTGGAAATTATAGGTGAAAGAATCAGAATTATATCATATTGGCTGAGTGTTTAGCATATCCATTCTCCACCTGACAGACTGAGTTTGAATCCTGCCATAGGCATGGATGTTTATGATTGTCTTTAGATGCAAGATGAATTTCATCACCTGGTGTGAGACTACACCCCACTCGTTGGAGGCCTGAAGTGGCTTGAAAAGTAGTTCCAACTTTGGTCTCTACAGCAGGGTTTCTGGACTGTGTAAAAAATAAATATGATACCAAATATATATATATATTATTATTATTACTTGACATCTCCAAGGACTCATTGTGGGACAGTACTCTATGTTACACCAGTACACATATCTCACTGTCTATTCTGATACTAATCCTCCAATTTCACACAATTCACTATCTCTACTACTTAATTCTCCAACCATGCAGAATGCCATCTATTACCAACGACAACAACAATAGTATTTTGTCTGTAAATTGCACATATTCTTATGGCTGATTTGCCTGTATGCTGGATGGAAAACCTGAGTTTCCAGGAGGAAAAAATCCTGCTCCCTCTGTATGAGATCAGCTAACTCCCCTTCAATTGAAAAAAAACTCATATAAACACTCCTCTTGTCACGATGAATTGGGTCTTTTCCAATCGAAGGCCACAATGTCCTGTTGTTCTTCCAGTTGTGCTACAGAGGCACATATTATATAATTAAGATATATTATTATATATTTAATCATTTAATTTATTATTATATATTAATTTATTATATAATAATAATAATTAGTATATAGTTATTTATTAATATATAATTAATAAAAAATATCCTTTATGCACACAGTATGAATCTGCTATAAAAGCAAAATAAAGGTTGTTGGGCTAGTTGTTAATTGCAGCCTTCTATTGGAAAAGACCTGGGTTTGATTCTCATCGTGATGAGGGGAATCCTTATATGGGCTTTTTCATTTGAACATGAGTTAGCCAATCTCTTATGAGGAATAGCAGGTTTTTTTCTCCCAGGAACTCAGGTTTTTCATCCCGTGCACAGACAATTTGGCCTTCAGAACATTCAATTTACAAACAAAAAATACTGTTGTTGGTGGTGGTGGTGATGATGATGGCGTTGATGGTAGTAATGTTGTAGAGGAGAATTGAGTAGTAGTGGAGAGAGTGAGATGTATTTAGTGAAGTAGAGTGCTCTCCCTTGATGAGTCCTTGGACTCCCTTGTGGTGTTAGAACATGCAATTTACAAACAAAAAAATACTGTTGATGATGATGATGAATAGTAGATGGTGTTGATGGTAGTAATGTCGTAGAGGAGAATTAAGTAGTAGTGGAGAGAGAGCAAGATGTATTTAGTGAAGTAGAGTGCCCTCCCTTGATGAGTCCTTGGATTCCCTGGTGGTGTCACGTAATAATAGTAACAATAATGTTAAGGCTGTGGGAATGATGACATATTCCCATGTCTTTTTAAGGAATGTGTGAACGTTAGCTCTACTTTGCACTGGTTTAATTAGCATCTTACTGATAAGTAGGAAGCTGTCCAAGAGTGAAAAGATGACAAAAATGGTGACATTGCACAAGCATAGTTTTAAGATAGAAGTTTTCAGTTATAGATTGGTCTATATCTGCAGTTGCAATTCAGTTATTGGAGAGATAATCAGAAATAGAATACAGGATTGGGTTGATAGAGGTAGAATTCTTTGATGGTTATAATCAGTTTGGGATGTTCAGGTTTTCTTACTTTAGTATAAGGGAGATTCATATACATTGTAATTCTTGGACTTGGCAAAGGCATTTGATAATTATTAGATGACAAGTTACTGTACAAGCTGGAGGTGATGAGGATAAGAGATTGGTTTAGATCAGTGGTTCTCAAACTTTTTTGTCTGGTGGCACACTAAAAATCAATAAATAAATTTCACAGCACCCCTAGTATTATTTGCTTTTTATAGAGAGTAAAGTGCCGATTAATTGATTCTGAAAGACTCGCATATATAACCCATAAATAAATTGATATTACAGATACTAAAGATACGAAGGAAAGCATGTTTAAAAGAAAACAGATTTTATTTAAACTAAATTGGTTTATTTTCAAACAGCCCAAAAACATACAAAGCAAAAGCTATTATAAAGGTTCAGATAATAAAATATGAACTTAATGTGAAATATGTGCCTGGTGTTGTTTGCATATTTCTTTGATATTTGGCCTTGTTTTTGAGAGAGATATTCTCATCTCATTTTCAAGGACCTTTAGTCTTTCTCTCTTCTTTGTTTTAATATTTACGAGTGCAGAAAAACTCAGTTCACACGCATAAGATGTTAAGTGCTTTGAATCCTATATTGGGGTACTCCTTCATAGTTGTTATCCAAAATGAATTCAGACACATTTCTGAATGCTTCAATCTTCAATCAGTTGACTCTACAAATGGATTTCGAATCCAATCGTATAAATTGACTGAAATGTCTGGAAAATAATGGTCAATTTTTTCTTCTAACGATGTTAAATGACTGTAAATAAGCTTTTGCAGATCAGTGTTCTTACATTTGCCGGAGGCAACTTTAAGGAACATTTCTACATTGTTGGTGCTTAATTTTATCTTCCACAATTTTATTGTATCTTTAAAAGCTTTAATTTTATCTGTAGATGTCAAAATATTCTGATTTCTTCCTTGCACGTTGGAGTTCAGCTTGTTCAGATGATCGAATATGTCTGTTAAATAGGCTAGTTTGGAACACCAAAAATCATCTTGTAATAATTTATAGAATTCTGGTTTGTCTTCGTTTTGGAAAAACATTAATATTTCTTCTTTAAGTTCAAAAAAATGATCCAATACCTTTTGAAAGCCATCTTACTTCGGTTTGAAGAAGAAGATTCTTGTAATGAGATTGCATCTCTTCACATAGTCCTGCAAACATTCTAGATTTTAATGGTCTGGCCTTGATATAATTAACCATCTGAATGATTTCTTCTAATACACTTTTTAATTCCAAGCCTATTGTCTTTGCCACCAATGATTCACGATGAATGAAGCAATGAGTTGTTATAATGTTCTCATTTTCTTTTCTAGCAAAGGAAACAAACCCTTTTGTAATTCCAACCATAGAAGGTGCACCATCTGTACATATACCCATACAAGTTTTCCAAGATAGACCATTTGTATTAAAATATGTGTTCGTTATATCAAAAACATCTTTTCCCGTCGTAGTTTTTTTTAATTCCTTGCAGCATAGAAATTCTTCGATAATATTATCATCTTCAATGAATCGAGTAAAAACAAGTAAGTGTGCTTTACCACCGATATCAGTTGACTCATCTAACTGCAAACTGAAAAATTTTGATTCGATTATTTTGGTTATAACTGACTTTTCAATATCAACTGACAGATCATTAATGTCTACTCATAGTATCATTTGATAATGGAATCTTCTTTATTTCTTCTTCTACCTCAGTACCAAAAATTGTTCTCACAATTGCTGAACAGGCCGGACGAATCAAGGTTTTGCCGATGGTATGAGGCTTCATTTCCATTGCAATTATTTCAGCGACTAAATAACTCGCCTCTTGAACTCGGTCGGAAATTGTAAACTTTCTTACAAAACTTTTACTTTTTTACGTTTTTCTTGTAATCTTATTAACTCTTTGAAATATTCAGGATTTTTATTTGACAAGTTGTCATGTTTTGTTGAGAAATGTCGCAATAATTTGCTAGGAACCGTAGTCTCATTTGATAGAACCAAACCACACAAAAAATACACTTAGGTCTGGGAATTAATTTATCACCACACCACTTAAATCCCATTTTTAGATAGCTCTCTTGTTATAAATGAGTTTTTACATTCTTTTTCATTGTTCCTTTTTTACATGAACTTATTCTTTCTGTTTCTGTCGTTTCATTAGTGCTTTTTTGTTGCTGAACATTAAAAATAGTCAAATCTTCATTAATGCAGGTATCAGTTTTTGATAATTTATTAGTGCGAATTGGTTCGTTAGCTTTGCTACAAGTAGACATTTCTTGATCGTCAGAATCTTCACTTCTTTTTTTTTTTAAAGGAAAAAACTATTCATGATTTTGAAGGGCATATGTAACTTGAATATTTTATTTTAAAATTTATTTCAAGTAAATAATTTTTTTTTTCCCGGATGGAAAAAGGAAAAACATTTGTTTACGATGTCTCTCGTTATAGTTGGAATATATAACAATAAGAAAACCTCTACTTACTGAATTTAACGCCTTTATTTTGTCATCGGTGAGAATAAATGAAGTTTATTCTCACCGATGACAAAAGACTCATGATTTTTGTTTAAGGGAAATGATTATGTATAATACTTGTCACACTGAACAGAGAAATACTAAAACAGACAGCAGGACAACTAACCATTCATTAGTTCATTTTCTCCAGTATTTATGTGCCGTCACATATCTAGTTACTACGACACGCGGTGATCTAATGAAATCCCAGGATATAATATAAGAGTGATACAAAAAATAATTTTTATATACGCGTCATCCATTAAAATCAAAATATATAATTTTTTTGTTTTTGATTAGTTATTTGTGGCAATTGAATATTTTGCTTTTTTCAAATAAACAATTCAAAATTTCGTGGCACCCATGTGGCATACTTGCGGCACCCAGTTTGAGAACCACTGGGTTAGATGGATGAGATTGGCTCTTTGAACAACAATAACAGCAACTTATGTATGTTGTGTGTGGTGTATACTTTTAAGAAGTTACCTTGAACCCCTATTGCTTTAACTTCTTTTATTAATGATATATCATATGATTTAATAGGCATCTTCTGTTGTTTGTCGATGATGCAAAGTTGGAGAGAGTCGTAAGGGATGATAATTTTCTCAAGGAAGATTTGAATACTTTTAGCTTGGATAAATTAGTAGGTTTCCAGTTTTGACATTGAGTTTAAGGTGCTATAATTTGAAAAGCAGAGATATAAAGTATCTCTACTCTGTGCAGCATATCATATTGTTGGAACTATGCTTCAAAAGGCAGATGGGACTTGGGTTCTGGAGTGTTGTTGACATCTGAAGTTTAGATGGTGTATTGCAAGCATCACAAAGACTACCAGCACATTGCTGCTTATGATAAGGAGCACATTGATAAGTAGTGACAAGGAAGTAGTTATGGTACTGTATAATTAGGCATGTTAGACCATATATTGACTGTTGTTCGTGTATATATATATCATGAAAACTAGGTATGACCACCTGGTTTTCATTGTGATATGGGAACATTAGAAAGGGTTTAGAAGCAAGTGACTGAATGACTAAAAAGTACCAAGATTGTAGAATGTTGGATATGGAGAGAGACGTTGAGGAAATGTAAATTAATTTAAATTGCAGAGAAGAGGTGATATATTATCATCATCAACAGACTTACATGAAGTCAGGAGACTCATCATGGGAGTTCCCATTCTCACATGTACAGCTTATCATACCTCAATTTAAATGCAAGCACTGTCCCTTCGCTCGCCACACTCTGAGGCAATGCATTCCAATCATCCACCACTCAAATGCAGAAATTCTACTCATCACTCCCTTGCTCATATCCACATTATACAACTTTCAGGGATGGCCTCTCGTTCTCCCCGTCTCCAGATGTTCCATGAAAAACCTCATCCACGTTAATATGGTAATTACCCCTTTTCAACTTGTCTTGCTCATGTCTCACCTCTTCCTTCTATCCACTAGGCTCTCTAATTTGCATTCTCTCAATCAGTCCTCATATGCCAGAGACCAGAAACCAACTTAGTCAATCATCTCTGAATGCTTTCCAAATCTCGTCATCCTTTTGAAAACCAGACAACCAGATGCAGCCTATTCAAAGTCTTATACAGTGAAATTACAACATCCTTACATGTCAGTATTCCCTGTATCATTGTCATAATTTACTTCTATAACACATTACTGCACGCATATTGAGATTCCATTGTAATCATGTGCCCTAACTATCTTATTCCTAGTATTGTTTGAACTACTGTACTGATGATGTCCCAAGATACTTGGGATGAAATATTTACGAATTAAATAGTCATTACTGTGGTTAGTATGTGTGTTTTTAGTGATGAATTCACCACAGGTTTTGTTATATAAAAAAAATTGTCATAATCTGCTGTGTTGTGGTGACATTTTGCTAAAATTCATTATCTATGTGGATCACATTATTAAACCAGATATCAAAATTAAAGATGTTAATGTCAGCTCTTTGCTTTATGTAGATGATGTTATACATCTAAATAAATCTGCTACAAGTCTGCAACTTTCCTTGATTAAATTGAATAACTGTTGTAATAGATATGGTATGAAGGTCAGCAACAAGAAGACAATGAAAATAGGCAGAAAATATCAACTGTATTTTGAATGGAGAACAAGAAAAACATTTCAGCTACATAGTCACAATTTTTAGTGATGGTAAATTAAATATGGAAATAGACATCACAGTCAACAAAGCTGGTATGGTAGGAAGTCAACTAAATAAATTTATATGGAATAAGAGAGAAATTAGTCAAAACAAAATTAGCTGTATACAAGACAGTGTTCAAACCAATTTTAACTTATGGATCTGAAAACTGTGTTAGAAATAAAGCACTTGGCCAAAGACCACAGTTATGAGAATCCTGAGAAAGATTAGGTGCGTCAACACATGGCATCAGTGGCAATATCATATTAAAAACAAGGATATTAGGAAAGAACTTGACGTTGTCAGCATCCAGGAATGTGTTAGGAGAGCTAATCTCAGGTAGTATGGTTGCTTAAGCAAAATGGGAGAGGAAAGATTAGCAAAACAAGTTCTCTGCCAAGTTGGCAGGAAAAAGATCCAATGGAAGACCAAGATATAGGTGGATTGATATGGTAAAAAGTGCCTTAGAAGATAGAAATATAAGATCTGATAATGTTGGAATCTTGACAGGTAATAGATTGATTTGGAGGAAAATTTTAGATAGGAAGTTAATGATGTAAATTTTTCATGTAGTACTATCATGTCCTTTCTTTCGTACTTACGCGGTGATCAGAATACATTATGAAAGTGTTAGAGTAAAACTTTAGTTTAATATATACCAAAATAAACACTGGATGTTTCGACCTTCACATTAAGGTCATCATCTGGAGCACACACACACACACACACACACACACACACACACACACACACACACACACACACACACACACACACACACACACACACACACACACAGAAACAAGCTCCGCTACAATCTACATGGTATGCTAAAGTTACTGATCAACCGTTAAAACTATTGGCCTGACTTCTGGTGAAAAAAAAAATCTTACTACATCAAAGCTAGAGTCCTGTTGTTATTATTATGCATTAGGTTACAAAATTAAATTAAGCTGAGAGTAACATGTTCATACAGAAAATAATAATAAAAAAAATTACTTTTATGAGTACTGTACGCCTACAGACGCATGATAGAAGAAGAATCCATTCTGATAATAGGGTAATCAATCTGTCTTGTGGGATGGGTTTGTTTATTATTACAGGTCGGAAAATTAGCTTTCTTTTATGAGCATCTTAGTTTTTAAAGTGGTGACTATTTTGCTTGTACAAAAGTTGGAAACTTTTATGTATAAAGCGTGTGATTTCGTGTGTTGGTGATGAATTCGTACATAGCCTTATTTATTTCTCCCCTTCAACATGAATAGACTCTTCTTGACAATCTGCCAGCCCTGGTTCTGTGAACTGTGGGCATACAATATACATATAAATTGCAACAAAGTGGTATGGATAGTGGCTAATAAAAGCTGAGAATTTACTTAGAGTCCTAAAGTCAGGGTTTGTTGGAAAACTAAGTGTGATGATTGTGTGCCATCCAAATTCTTTGGATTTGTATGCCACCATTATTGTTAAGATTAGGGTGATTAATCAAAATTTCATTTTGATTAATGAATTCCACCCTAGGTGGGCACAAACTTCTCTTCCATCATCAGTAACATTCCTTCTCCCTTTTTTTTGCTTTGTCTGTCTTCATGAAAGACTGCATATCCATCCATCTTTATTCTGCTTGTTTTGAATACTTTCTAGCATTTATATACATACACACTGGCTGATTTCTGTTTCAATAATAAGTTCCACTGACCCCACTTTTTGGATATGACTCCACTCCTGTTCATTCCTGTCTATCATCACTGATATTACATCCCTTCCCAGACCTAAATGTCACCCCCCCACATCTTTGACTATCTTAATCCTTTCTTTCTCACTTACACATATACTCCTGAAATCATCATCTATGCTTTTCAAGTAGTGTCTCCCTGGATGGAGACACTGCATGAAAATTGTTACTCTACCTTACTCTTCCATAACACCTCTTGCTTCCTCAGGTCTTTCATTCACTTCAATCATCTTCTGCAATGCGGCTTAATAGACATTAATAATATATGTACCTGAGAAGATTTAATGTAGTGTAATGAAACAGCTTTAAAGTACAGTGGAATGTCGGTTGTCGAACGACTCTCACTTCAAACAAATCTGTTCCTGAACATATATTCCGAATTAAAAATGCACCGGTTTCCAAACAGGCAAACTGGCAATCACATGATCCGCAGGCTGAGATGTACGGCGGAAGAGCATCAGTTACATCATAGCCTCCTCTCAGTGCAGACACCTGCTCAAATCTGCAGTGCCTTTTCTTGATTTTCTTTGTGTTTAGTTGTTTTTTTTTAATATATTATTATTAAATAAGCCACCATGGGACCGGAGAAGGATAGTGATAGCAGCAAAGCGAAAAGAAAAGTTGTTAGAACCACTATAGAGGTGAAAAAAGAAATTTTATCCAAACATGAAAATGGCATTTGTGTCTTGGATGTTGCTATGCAGTTTGGCATGGTGAAATCAACGAGCTGTACAATACTTAAACGTAAAGAGGCGATCAAGGGAGCTAATGTTGCAAAAGGAGTGACAGTTCTTACTAAACAAAAGATCACAGATGATTGAAGAAGTGGAAAAATTGTTGCTGATTTGGATAAACAAGAAACAGTTAGCTGGTGATAGTGTTTTTGAGGTTGTAATTTGTGAAAAGCGAGACAATTACATGATGACCTGTTAAAAAAAAAAAAAAACCTGGTACAAGTGGTTTGAACTGATGTGTTCAAAGCTAGTAGAGGGTGGTATGAGATATTTAAGAGGAGGTGGCATACATATTGTGGGGGAGGCTTAGAGTTCGAACCAGGAAGCTGCTGAGAAATATGTGCAAGAATTTAATGACTATACAAATGCTGAGGGTTTTCTTCCCGAACATGTGTTCAACTGTTATGAAACCGGACTATTTTGGAAAAAAATTGCCAAGGAGGACCTACATCACTCAGGAGGAAAAATATTGTTAGGACACAAGCCAATGAAGGATAGGCTGACTCTTGCTATATTGAAATGCAATGGGGATTTCAAGGTCAAGCAATTGCTTGTGTACCACTCAGAGAATCTGAGGGTGTTTATGAAAAATAATGTGATGAAAAGCAAATTGTCTGTTATGTGGAGGGCTAATAGTAAGATGTGGGTAACCAGGCAATTTTTGTTGAGTGGATCCATGAAGTCTTTGTCTCAAGTGTGAGAAAATACCTTCAAGAAAAAAAAAACAACAACATTAAAATGCCTTCTTGTGATGGACAAGAAGCTCGCCCTCCAGACTTGGAGGATGAGTTGGTGGAGGAGTTTGATTTTATCATTGTGAAGTTCCTTCCCCTTAACATTACTCCTCATTCCAGCCCATGGACCAGCAGGTCATTTTGAACTTTAAGAAACTCTACACCAAAGCACTGTTTCAAAGGTGTTTTGAAATGACTTCTGATGCAGAATTAACACTCAAAGAATTCTGGAAAATCACTTCAACATCCTCCATTGCTTAAGTATCCTTGACATAGCCTGGGTGCAAGTGACTTACAGGGCCATAAACTTGGCCTGGAGGAAATTGTGGCCAGACTGTGTAGCAGACAGAGACATTGAGGGCTTTGAGGCTGAGTATGTTGCTGTTGTTGATGATGATGATGATGTGTCTCTGGGCAAAAGACAGTGATGATGTGGGGGACCACAGGAATGAGCTCACCACGGAAGAACTGGAACACCTTTAGAAGGAGCAGCAAAAGATGGTGGTTGAAGAAATGTCTTCAGAGACAGAGGAAAAAAAGGAGGAGATTCCTAGTTCTTTGATCAACGAAATGTGTGTGAAATGGGGTGAGATGCAAAGTTTTGTGGAAAGATATCACTCTTTTTCGTCTATATTTTTTTCTATTTATTGTGTTTATTCTTTTTGTGCAAGATTTTATGCATTTTCCTTGTTTTTGTATCGATTTTATACATGAAATACTGTTGTAAAGGTTTAAATCTAGGGTTAGGGAATGGATTATTCCATTTTACATTAATTCTTATGGGAAAATGGTTTGTTTTCAAACAAATCGGTTTCCGAACAGCCTTTAGGAACAAATTATGTTCGACAACTGAGGTTCCACTGTATATTAATCGCTGAATGAGTGAAATCTGACATTTTATGTTTTTGGATATTTTATGCAAGTGATTTTGTCTTTTAATCCCTATTCTTTTAATGTCTATTTCTTTAAATGTATGCTTTTAATCATTTATATGTATATGCTCTTACATTTTCTGTAGTTCGCACACAAAATAAAAATCATTTTATCTTGCAGCAACAGTTTCTCCAACAGACTCACACCACATCCATTGAAATGTAGCCTATCTCTTTTATGCTACTATTTTGCCTCTCAAACTCATCCCACTTCACAAAATGAACGCCTTTCTTCTCACACAGCTATGCTGGTGTACCATTCAAAATCTTTGCTTGCCTTCTCCACTTATCATTATTATACCTGGGCAGCATGCTGACTACCTTAACTACCACTCTGCTATCTTTCATTCTCTTTTACAGCCTCATGACATCTTGTTGGTGCTATTCATATCATTTGTTCCAACTCCCACTACCAACTCTTTTGCTCGTGTGCTTCTCTTATCCAATGCTTTATCCACCCTGCTCATTTTACCTTCTGAAAAATCGGTTTCCGAACAGCCTTTAGGAACAAATTATGTTCGACAACTGAGGTTCCACTGTATATTAATCGCTGAATGAGGGAAATCTGACATTTTATGTTTTTGGATATTTTATGCAAGTGACTTTGTCTTTTAATCCCTATTCTTTTAATGTCTATTTCTTTAAATGTATGCTTTTAATAATTTATATGTATGCTCTTACATTTTCTGTAGTTTGCACACAAAATAAAAATCATTTTCTCTTGCAGCAACAGTTTCTCCAACAGACTCGCACTATATTGCTATCGCTTTTATACTGCTATTTTGCCTCTCAAACTCATCCCACTTCACAAAACTCCTTTCTTCTCACACTATGCTGGTGTACCATTCAAAATCTTTGCTTGCCTTCTCCACTTATCATTATTATACCTGGGCAGCATGCTGACTACCTTACCTACCACTCTGCTATCTTTCATTCTCCTTAACAGCCTCATGACATCCCTCCTTATATTCTTGTTGGTGCTATTCATATCATTTGTTCCAACTCCTGCTACCAAACTCTTTCGCTCGTGTGCTTCTCTTATCCAATGCTTTATCCACCCTGCTCATTTTACCTTTTGAAAAACAGACGTTGTGCAACTTTTCACTCGCAACACCTCTTATTATTGAATCTCCATACATTGCCACTCTCAAATCATTCAATATTTCTTTCAAATCTTTTGTTCCAATTTTCCTCACATTCCCGCGTAAATCCATAATTCTCCTGAGTTTATTCTTCATACATTTATCCTCTTGCCTCATCTTTACCAACTCTGCTTTCATATTTTCAATTTATTTTTACAATACCATTTACACAAATCTTATTTTCACTACCTTGCACGTCTGCTGTCTTCCTGCTCACTGCTGCTAGCTCACCATCATGTGCACATGCTGTCTTACCCATGAACATCACTAACTCATCGCCACTTTTGCCCGCTGTCTTGCTGTTACTGTTCAAGCAGTCAGCTGTAACTGTCTACTCCACTTACTCCTTACTCCTACATCCATGTAGCTACAGGAGTAAGTGGATCAAAAGGAGCAAAAGTGATCACAAAATGATATTTTGTGATCACTTTTGCCAACTGGAGTAAGATGTGACACTTCATTTACAATAATATCTTCTGATGAGATAATCAAATCCAAGACACTTGATTCCGTGTAGCATCTGTTAAGTGCTACTTAAGGTATTTATCCCTTAAAAACTTGAGAAATTCATATGATAGAGGTCATCTCTGGAAGTTGTGTAAAGAGAGGAATGTAGTAGATTTTTTGCATGTATAGTAGCAGGTGATTGGAATATTTTGTGAATGCTAAAAGTGTGAATGAATTTATAATTCAACATTGATATGTTGATCACTGAGGTGAGATCTCCCACAATGTCTGATTCTGAAGCATTGTTTTAATTATGGTAACAAAGTTTACATTATTACTAGCTTCCTGTGAACAATTTTTTTCCAAATTAATCTGTTATTCGTCACTTCTCTGATATTTCCAGAACTTGTTTTGGTCTTCAGTGGATTTACTGACAGTATCAATCCACCTATGTATTGGTCTTTCTCTCAGCATTTTTCCTGCCCTGACATCAAACACCAGTTTTGCCAACTTTTTTTTATATTTTTTTTAAGTGACTCGCCATACCTGCTATCTTATGTACAGCAACCAGAAATATGCAGCTAATTAATTGCATATTTAAGCCTCATAGCCTTAGCTGCTTTGGCCATAATTCAAACAGCAATCACTATATAATGCCTTAGATTAACTCTGCTCACACATTCTTGATTACTGATATCATTCTCTTTTCTAATATTTTGACTTTTAATATGGGTCTTCCACTGATGCCATCTCTTCACTAATTTTTTCTTAGAACTCTCATATCTTTGATCTTTAGTCCTAGAATGACTCTCCTCCCCTAATATAACTCAGATCTCTAGGTTTTCAAGCCAATATTTATTCAAAAGGAACTAAACCCATTTTTCAGATGGATGAGAGAGAGGGGGAGGGAAGAGAGAGAGAGAGAGAGAGAGAGAATGATGACACAATTCTTGTGTCATCATTATTAATAACTACAGTAGGTACTACAAATGAATATGTAGTACCTACCATAGTAGGCATTACAGATTCATTTGTTTGGATAGATGTTAATTTTTATATGCAAACTACCATAGTTTGTATTATAATTTGATGTGAATAATTCATCTTTTAATCTGTGATGTAGTCGATCATAAATTAATCATCACTACAGATCAAAAAGTTTTAATTGAAAAAAAAAATAGGGTTTCTTTGTGCAATCTGGAAACTTTAAGGTTTGAATTATAGTTTGAATAGGGAATGGAACCCACCCACACACCCATTTTTTCAGGAAATTTTCTTTCTTTTTCTCCTTTCCCACCTCCATCTTTTCGAAGTATTTTGTTTGAAAATGCAGTACACACAAGCACACTCTGGTATTTGTGATTTGATTTCTGATTTAGAGGGTAAAAAAAAGTAATGGTTAAAAAACCCCCCAAAAGTAATGATTAAGAACCTTTTTTTTACAGTTTTTATTATGGAAAAAGTTTTATTCAGTGTTCAAGGTTGTGTTGCCACTGTTACGGTCATAGCATTGTCTCTGTTTAATTAAATGTCTTATATAACATTCATTTTATTTCACTGTCTTTGTTCATAAATTATTACAGCATAAGGGACTTAACTAAAATAAATTCACTTTAATTGGTTTATTTTTCATAAAATTTTGAGAAATAATCTTTTAATTGAATTAAATTGAATTTTTGTTTATGTGATAAATCCTTTTCTTCCTGGTTGGCAAAATTCATGTAACTTTGTTCTCTTTAGAGTTTTTGTTATGACCATTGAACAATTAAATACTTGATATGCTTGTAACCTTCTTTGCCAATTAAGGATATGATTTACCTAAATATTCAAATTCCTTTGCATCTCTTTATTACCACTGTAGTTGGAGGAAATGTACAACAGGTTTGGTTGGGCTGGTTATGTCATAGCTATAAGTAACTACTTATGTAGGTGGCTACTCCCACTTTTTTTTCTACATATTTTAAATTGTTACTAGTTTATATGTTCTGGACCAGTAAGTTTGTCAGTGAAATATTTCATCTCAGTAATTCAAAATGTTGAGTTTGACATTTTTATTTTTAGGATAGCAGTATTCTGCTGAATAAATATCTTTCTTAAAACTATATAGTAATAATTTCATAAAAACAAAAAAAATGGCTGTTGGAATTTTTTCTTTCTTTCTCATCTTCTAGTTAAGTGTGTGTGTGTGCGTGCGCGCACATGCCTGTGTGAAATTGGATGGGATTAATTATTTATTTAGATGATTTATCCTTACAGGGATTACTTAAAAGGATTGAGTAGCTATATTATTTAATGCTAAACATGAGGATAATATTCTTGAATTGTAATCAGCTTCAAGCAGAGTAACATAAGCAAATTTCAAAATAGAAACATGTTGAGACTTACTTGTGCCATTGATCTCACTGAAAGTTTGAAGGAAGTAGTAGTGGACATTTGTGTGCGTGTGTGTGTGTGTGTGTATGTGTGTGTGTGTGTGTTATTAGGAAGGACAGCTGACATCAAAAAATGATTCTTGTTGGAAACTTAAATAGTAGAGTAGAAAATGAATCCCAGATTTTTCATCTCACTGCCAGCCTGAAGAACACACACACAACTTTGACATGATATGTTGGTTTCATAGCCTTAGTTGCTTCAGCTCTAAATTCAAATAACTATGATAATGAATCCCAGAAGCACAAAAGTCTTTTGGGAAAATTTTGAGAAAAGGACAGGACTGATAATACTGGTAACAGTCTGTTAAATTTCTGCTCTGGACACTGGATAATCATTACTGATGCCAAATTCCAACAAAACATTTTTCATGAATTCCAGTGAATAGTGTATGCAAAAATAAAGCTGTATTCATGTGCTTGTCATATAGACTGTTATAGTTTATAAAAATTCTTGTTGAAAGGCTTATACATCAGTTTATAAAAATATTTGTTGATATCTGACCTGAATCTACATAGAAGTAAAGTGAGTATATAAAACATTTAATGATTTATTAAATCAAAGTATAAGCAACTTGGCATTTCACTGGTTTATCAAGAGTAAGTATATACAATGTGTATACACTGATAGTCAGAGCTGCAATGGTGCAGTCATTAGTTAATGTTTCCAAAGGATGGACAAAAAAAATGCGATGCTGTTATTGGCTTTTTTGGAGAGGTGACACAGGAATGCAGTCTAGGGTTTGAATCTTTCTGCATGGTGTTAATCCCATATTTGTTTATATTATAGGGGTGTTTCAGTAACTTAGCGGTCTCAAGATGGTTTTTTAAGGTTGCCAAGGCTCTAAGCTAATATATAGTCATAATTCCCATCCTTCAAATGGGAATTGTGATCTGTGTATTAGCTTAGTGCTGCAGAAATTGTTGCAGTCTTCATTATAGTTTGAGACAAGGCTGACTTTAGATTGTAGCTATTTATTTGGTCTTTTGAATGGTAAAGGCTGTTCTTCTAATTTCACTGATGTAGAGGGGGGGGGGAGTCACATTTGTACTTGATCCTTGTATACCCAAGGAAAGGAAAGCAGGTATTACTGTCTTGTAGATGTTTATAGAAATAGTCTCTATAGCTTTGAATAGTTTTTTTTTAAGGTAATTAATGTGTCTTTCCTCTTGTTATATACTATATTGGAAGTAGGAATTTCTATGAGCACATATGACAAGTATCCTAATGATATATATATATATCTTTGTGAAGGATAACAATGTGATATGGCACAAATATATCTTTTTGTATACATGATGACCAAGGTATTTTATCTCTGTTACCCATGAAAAGTTTTAAACTTATTGTGGTAGTAATACATTAGCACAGTGGAAAGCTGAGGATTTTTTAATAATTTTTTATTTTATTTTATTTTATTTTTATTTTTTACATAGTTCAGAAACCCTGTAGAGACCGATGTGGAACTTTTTCTAGCTACTTAAGGCCTCTAATAATCAGGGTGTAGGTCTCACACTAGGTGATGAAATTCATCTCTCACCTAAAGATAATCACAAACAGCATGCCCATGATGGGATTTGAATTTGCTGCTTATTGGTTGGAGAGCAAATATGTTAACTATTTGGCCAACCAGGCTTAATTCAAACCTGAATTTAATTTGGGGCTGGAAACTTAATTTTGGACGAGGTACCCAAGGAGTCCATATCAGCACAATCCAAGCTGTACTTTGTTTCAATCAGGTATTGTTGAAGCAGATGTCTCAGTGCCTTCATAATTTAACAGTTGGAGTCAAGTGAAGATCCTGTTTGTTATGCTTCAATTTTTATTGAATATAAGAAATTGAAGTGAGGTAATGTAGCAGTCATTATTATTTTATTTTATTCATTTTATTTGTTTGAATAAAGAACAGGCATCAAACCAATAAATGCCTGTTTGAGTTATATTTTCTAAATTCCTGATAATTATGACTTAAACATACAGTCCTGATATAGGGGGATGCCTGTGTCACAGAACTTGTTTGTTCAAAAGAACATTAAATGGTATTTTCAGGAGTACCATATATCAGAGTCATGCCCCACATCATTAATGACAGTTTTAAAGTGACTAGAGTTTATGTAGGATCCATACCAAAATTCTATTTCTAATAATTATTATTTTATGGCATCTCCATGGAGTCCAGAGACTCATTGCGGGAGACCCAAATCAACCATCATACACACAAATCCTATTATACCTCTCCTTGAATTCATTCACTGTCAGGTAACTCGCAACCAATTCTGGAAATCCATTCCACTAACTCATCACTCCATGCAAAAAATCAGATCCTCAACCTCACTCTTACACAACTTCACAGATGGCCCCTAATTCTCTGACTATTTGTCATATATTGAAAAATTTCACTTGTATCAATTTTATAAAATCCCTGTAATATCTTAAAAGTTTCTATCATGTCTGCTTTTTTCTGCATACCAACTAAACTTTGTAACCCACAAACCTCCAACCTATCCTCGTTACGAGTATTCCACAAACCTGTCACCATCTTGGTTACTCGTTTCTGAATCTTTTTGACCACCTCCTGGTCCCCAAGAAACTCAGGTGACCAAATCTGTGTGCACTAGTCAAGATGTGGCTGAATCATAGCCTTATAAAAAGGGGTTATAAAACTTCCTTATCTTTACTTGTTAGCATGTTTTTCACATCCAATAATTCATTGAGCGATTTTACCAACTTTTGCAATATGCCCTCTGAACTTCAACTATTTGTTCATCATTATCCCTGTCCCTAGCCTCATCAATTTCCTGCAAACCAGTACATCAACATAATACACCATATACAACCTTTTCAACCCAAATTGCATAACCTTACATTTTGCACATTAAATTGACAATCTTTATCCTTTGCACACAATGCCAATTTATTTAAATCACCCTGCAGGATATATGCATCATGTTTATCAACTATTTCTCTGTTCCAATTTTACATCATCAGCAAACAGCTGAGTATCCCTTCTTAAATCTTTCCCTATGTCAGTGATATGCAAATTAAAAAGTAGTGGCCCTAGCACCGAACCCTGAGGTACTCCACTAGTCACCATCATTCTACTAGGCTCCATTCCACCGTACACTACTCTCTGGTGTCTGTCCATCAGCATCCCCCCCCCACAATCCATCCATGCTACTATCCTCATATTCATTATCATATCATTTGCTCCAGTTTTTGTAATAGTTTTACGTTGTGGTAGTCTGTCAAATTCCTTGGCAAAGTCAAGCAGCATCATGGTGTAACCATTACCTTTATCTAATTCTGCAGTCACTTTATTATAAAATGTGAATAAGTTACTAAGACAGGACCTACCTTTTACAAAGCCATGCTGCCATAAGAAACATAAGTACTTGTTTTAAAAATAATAAACAACAAATGACTTACATAAACTTTATTATAAAATTTTCTCACAAGCATTGAGAACACCATTAGTACGAACCGAATTGACACAAGCAAATATTACAGAAAATGCACATTGCTAATATGGGATCATGAGTTTGTATAGATGATAGATGGTCATAGCCTGATTGTACTAAAGTCCTAAAATGGTTGGGGAAAAAAAAAAAAAAAAAAAAAAAAAAAAAAAAAAAAAATCTTGCCAAATGCTTAGCATAAGGATAACTACGTGTTATTTGCAATCAGCCTGATTGGCCGAATGGTTAATGTATCAGTTCTCCAACCAACATCTTGCAGATTTGAATCTTACCATGGACATGGATGTTTGTGATTGTCTTTTAGGTAGGAGATGAACTTCATCACCAGGTATGAAACCACCACCCACTTATTGGAGGCCTGAAGTGGCTTGAAAAAGTTCCATGTTTGCTTTCTACAGTGAGGTTTTCAGAGTGTAAAAAATATAAAATTAATAAAATTAGGGGAAAAAAAATCCTTAGCCCACTCATGGTACGAATGTACTATATGTTTACAAAAACCCTTTGTTGGTGGGATCTGCATTAAAAAAAAAAAGATTTTACTGACTATATCTTAAGAGGACATTTTTTGGTGGTCTTTTGTAGTCTTGGTGCTCATGTGAAAAACTGTTTTATTTGGTTTTCAATGTCCATTTTTTTTTTCTATCCAAAGAATGGATGTTTTTTTTTTGTGGGTAGCATTTGTGGGATTTCTTACTTTAAATGGTAGTGCAGTCTTCTAGTAGCTCTGGAATGTAGTGAAGAATCCATTGTTATGCTTCAGTTTATCAGTGATGTTCATTTTACATAAAACACTTGAAGTAAGATTAAAAATAAAGTGCATGTCTAATTACTGATCATGTTGCAACCCACTGTCATTGAATCACCACATTTGTAATGCTAGTTGTAAAAATCTAGTTTGGTAAGAAGGCCACAATGCAGACTCTATCAAGTGCCTAAGAAATATCATTCTCCATTTTAAACTGTATACCGCATGCACTTTTTTTTTTTTTTTTTTACTTTATTCGTATATACATAAGATTTTAGATACAATGGATTCCAGTTAATTGCCACATTGGGGGTAGCATAATTTGGCCTAATTAAGCAGCTGTCCCAATTAAATGAAGTTGCACGGCAAGCATTTAGAAGGTTTATGTGCATAAGACAAAATACAAGTTATTCATTTATTGTATAGCAAAATTACTGACTTGTAGATAAATTTAAACAACTAGCTTTAATTAAAGTAAAATATTTACCATAAAAATTTCATTTGTATACATATTAAACACACATTCAGTTCTTAGCAGTTAATGACATTATATGAATTAATCAAACATAGCCTATCTTTTTTTTATTATTACAATTAAACAAAATCGGCCAGATATAATATTGCCTTCCTAAATGAAATAGTCATATTCCAATAGTAAATTTTCTAGCATCCCAGGTAATCACTTGTTAAGCTCTGGAGTGTAATCCTCATCACTTTCATTTTATTCTAATATTCTCTGAAGTTTAGCTTCAGTTTTCTCCTCAAAATCTGGGAGTGGTGGCCAGAGACTTTAAGTTTAAGGAAGGAAGACTTGCTGAAGTCTTCACAATGGATTATGGCAACAATGAGGAAGACACTGACATGCAAAAGCAAGGAAGTTATGGTTCCCTTGTATAAGTCTTGGATCAGGCCATATGGACTACTTCGTGCAGATTTGGTCACCTGGATTTCAAGGAAATGAGGATGTTGGAGAGGGTCTAGAGAAGGTTTACCAAGTCAGCATCAGATCTGTGGAATGCCAGATATAAGGGGGGAGAGAGAGAGAGAGAGAGAGAGAGAGAGAGAGAGAGAGAGAGAGAGAGAAAGAAAGAAAGATTGAGGGAATGTAAATTGCAGAGCCTGTAAAGAGAAGGTTGTTATCAGAGAGGAAGACAAGGGAAGAACAAGAGGCCATCACCAGAAGGATATATAAGGAGAGTGTGATCATGTGTTCTTTGCATGGAGAGTGATAGGTGGGAATCCATTGTCTGAAAGTGTGATGAGTTCGGAAACTGTGAATAGATTCAAGACTGGGCTTGATCTTTTTTCATGAGAGAGTATAGATCTACTAATTAATAATGGAACACGTATAGACCATAGTAATAACTTTAATTAAATAAAGGTACAAATATTTCGTACTGAAAGTAACAGTACATCCTCAGTGTAGAAACAAACAGTTAAAGGAATGGAATACAAAGTAAAGAACAGTCAGTGGATCACCAATTAAATTGTTGCCATGTGCCAGAAGATTAATTACTAAAATATTATTAAATAATTCTTTAAATATAATTATTTCATTGATGGTTTTACATAAAATAAGAGTCTCCCAAACTTTTGGGAGATAGAGACAGTCATTTTGATTTAAATTCGGCCGATGTAAGAGGGCTTCACAACTTTTTTTAAAAAGGCATTCATATTTAAACCTACATCTGTGGAGAAGACAAGCTTTATCCCACTGGATATTATGATTAGTGTTAATGCTATGTTGTTCTAGACCAGACTAATGAGGTTTCATGTATTCAATATAATATTGATGGTCTTCATTCTTTTTTTTCCACAGAACGGCCTGTTTGTCCAAAATAGGATAAATTGCATTCACACGGAATCTGGTAAACACCAGCCAATGATAGAGGTGATAGTTTGTAGATGGCAACAAGTGAGAAATTTTGTTGATAGGAAAATATGTGGGAATAAGATGATACTTTTTCAAAATTCTGCCTATAGCTTCTGAGATGCCTGAAATGTAAGGGATTGGAACTCTGTGGTCTGTTGAAGAATCTTGAGGTGTTGGAACATAGGAGTCAATTATCTGTTGGATTTGATTAGGGTTTTAACCATTCGATTCTATTAACTTTTTTATAGTGAAAAGTTCTTGTTGTAAGGTTGATGGAGAGGAGCACACTTTATGTGCTCTATTAATTAAAGATTTGAGAATACCAGTTTTTTGAGAGGTGTGATGAGCAGACCTTTGATGAATGTATCTGCTAGTAAAAGTAGGTTTTCGATAGACACTTGTAGACAAAGTACCATTTGAAAGTACCAGTGCATGTAAGGAGGATGTTCAAGATTCTTCAACAGACCGCAGAGTTTCAATCCCTTACATTTCAGGCATCTCAGAACCTATAGGCAGAATTTTGAAGAAGTATCATCTCATTCCCATCAACAAAATTTCTCACTTGTTGCCATCTACAAGAGACAAACTGTCGCCTCTATCATTGGCTGGTGTTTACCAGATTCCAGACATCTTGAAAAAAGAATGAAGGAGCATCAATATTATATCGAATACATGAAACATAAGTCTGGTCTAGCACAACATAGCATTGATACTAATCATAATATCCAGTGGGATAAAGCTTGTCTTCTCCACAGATGTAGGTTTAAATATGAACGCCTTTTTAAAGAAAGTCGCGAAGCCCTCTTACATCGGCCAAATTTAAATCGAAATGACTGTCTCTCTCTCCCAAAAGTTTGGGAGACTCTTACTTTATGTAACCATCAATGAAATAATTAACTCTAAAGAATTATTTAATAATATTTTAGTAATTAATCTTCTGGCACACGGCAACAGTTTAATTGGTGATCCACCGACTGTTCTTTACTTTGTATTCCATTCCTTTAACTGTTTGTTCTACACTGAGGATGTACTGTTACTTTCAGTACGAAATATTTGTACCTTTATTTAATTAAAGTTATTACTGTGGTCTATACGTGTTCCATTATTAATTATTATGTCACAGGTACCTCTAAAGATTCGAGTATAGATCTCCTGTGATGAGTCCTTTGACTCCATGAAGGTCAGATGATAATCTTCATTTTTAGTATAGCAGTGATGACAACCATCATTGGATGCAAATACTGTTGGCCACATCTGGCATATCCATGTTTGAATTCTTAAAATCACAGTGAGCAAAGCAATTTTGAATGGTCATGTTGCTTATTCTTCTCCAACTACTGGCTATAAACTGTATGGCTTGTAAAAGATTCACTTTTGCACTTACCTTCTTAGCATTTGTCAAGAATCACTAAAATTTTTCTCAATTTTCATGTAATTCCATGTCCCAATTCATAAGTCAATTCTTAAACATTTCAGATTACCTACACAATTGTTCATGTGGTACTGAAATTACTGTAAACTCTCCTTTCTAATCCTTGAAAGCATTGAGGCCTGGCCCTTTTTCCAATAATAACATCTTTTGTTTACTAGTTCCTGACATTTGAACAGCATAACAGTGTTACATGTTCTATGGCTTTGTGTCCCAAATAAATAAAGCAAATTCTTGTTATATTCTCATTTTGTTTTTGTTCTTCCAGACTTGTCCCAATAAAATGGCTGTGTCAATTAACCAGAATCTACTGTATTTCTGTTATTTAATTACTTGACAAATATATAGTGATCTGTGCTTGTGATAACTGTGGCACATTGTCTGTTTACAAAGGACATTCTGGACTTGTAGCACATCCTTTCTGTCTCTTTTATGGCCTTTATGCCACATCACATTGTCTTTCACTGAACATTGATCTCATTGACACTGGATAAACATGGCCAAAGAAATCATTACTTCTAGTGCAGCATTACAAGAAGAATTAAGCACATTAAGTGCATTAATCTGCACAAATGTATGGACAAAATGTTTAAACATCTAAGACCGTATCCGTCTTAGATCTTTTCTTTGGGTATTCAGGGTTGAATCCATAAAGCTACTAGAACAGCATTTGTCTTCTCAAAAGAACACAAAGAGTTATATAAAGAGCTACCATCCACCAAATCAGGCCTTACTTTACAAGCATTTAATGAAGATCATCAACTACTTGAGCACCGAGCATAGTGAAAAATCAAAATTATGATCTATCTTGAGGTTGCCAAGGTTCTTGAAAGATGAAATAGGGTGAGATTACTAAGAATATGGCAGTCACTATTATATGCAGAAATATTTAGTTTACCATTGAAGGTTGCTTTTCTGAAAGAGATAATCAATTTTGTTCAAATGGTAACAGTTTTGTTTTCACCTTAGGATGTCCATGCTTAATTATTTATCATGCATTGCAACTCTGGTTAACACTGCATTTGTATTGCATTTGTTCTTGATAATGCTATTTGTAAAATAGCATTATAAGTAAGAGGGCCACGATGCTAGATGCAATCAAATGTCTTTGAAAATATCTTTCTTCACTTTAAGCTGTATACCCCTCCCCCACAGGGGTATATGGTAGGTATGCTGTGATAAACATTATTAAAAAAAGAAACACCAAATTTGTATAAAAATATACTTTATTAATAAAAAAAAAGTTCTATTTATACTTCATCTCAATCCTTCTTTTCAGAGATGCAAATACTATGTAAATTTGAAAGTGGCAGACTTTTTTTTCTTTTTGTCATCCTTAACAGTCTTTAACATGACATCATATTCTCAATTTAAAAAAGTGTACACAAAATATCAACACTGTTTGGAGTTATTGAAGGATAAAAATAAATCAGTTTAAAAGAAAATAAGCAGTTACGAACCTAAGACAATTAAGAAAATTCTTAATCTTCTGACAGCTCCTTTACTTGAACAAGATTTTAAAAATGTAATGCTATCTTACACCAAGAATGTTACAAAGTGGCAATGTTGTTCTGTGAGGGGGCTTTTTTTTTTACCATTGCATAAAATCTCCATGTTCTTACATCCACCAAACCTCAATATTATCTCATAATAAAACCAGGCATTTATGCAATTCATTGCTCTTGTAGCATTTGCTATGTAGGCTGGACAGGCAGGTTGGGAGAGATCCTCATATCTGAACACATAAAAGATGATAAAAGAAGCCAGCATAAATCAGGTTTGGCATCAAATACAACTAATACAGGCCATCAAGTAGTTTAGCAACAAACAAACAAAAGTGCCTTATGTTGATCATCATAATTATTAATATTATACTATCCATGGAGTTGGCAGAATCATCATGGGAGGTTCATTCAACTGACAACATATCTATCATACTGAATCTTAAAATCCTTAAAACTCCCATCATTAACAACATATTCTGGTAATTGCATTCCATTCACTGACAATTCTCTATGTAAAAAAATCTGCTCCTCACACTCCCCTTCACCATTTTTATATGTTTACATGGTTATATAATCTACAAAGTATGTAGATTTAGATTTTTCTAATTCATTTTTGGTAATAATTATTTTCTTTGCAATAATTAGAATTGCAAATCATTCAACACATTCTCTTTGATTATTCTAATTTTTTGATTCGGAGGGGTGTGTGTGTGTGTGTATCTGTGTGTGTGTGTTTATTTTGACAAACTGTCAGCACTGCAGTGTTTATCTTAAAGCTATAGAATTTATTCTTTTCATTTAGGCCGCCTTTATTGCGAAGACATGTTTTTTCCTCTAATTATTCCATTCTGCATACACTTTGCTGTTCACTTTTTTACTTCTCCACCTTCCAACACTGGTCCCATTTATTTAAACCTTTTCTTTTTATTGTTCTATATTACACTTATGTGTGTATACCCATACTGGCTAATGCAGAATTTCGAAACCAGATATGATGAAATAAGGTACTTAATCCTTATTCCTATAGTTTCTTATGTCTGTATATCATGTTTGACTGGTTTGCCTGTTTCATACGATGAAAAACCTGAGCTTCCAGGAGTGAAAAAAAACTGCATATGAGAGCAAATTAAAACCTACCTCTGTATGAGGCTGGTTGACTTGCCCCCAGCTGAAAAGTCCTAAAACAGGTTCTCACATCCTAGAGAGTATTCAAACTCGGGTCTTTCCAAACAAAGACTATCATCGAAATTGACTGAGCTATGTAAGCTGTTTCTTTTTATTGCATTAGTATAATGTAGAAAGGCATTATACAAATGTATTATTAGCTGTTTCTTGTATTGCCTTTCTCCAGTGTTTCAGTTTTTGTTCTTGGCACAGAGTACTATATCCATCAGCAAACATGGTCCACTCCTTTCTCTTGCTTCTTACTGTTGTGTTATCTAGTAACAAATAAAACAACTATAAATAAAATGGTAATATGAAAATAAATAACAGAGCATTCAGATTTACAAATTGTTTTTTTAAAGATTTGAAAGCCCATAGAGGAATTTAGTTTATTTGAGAAAAGATTTATATGTTGATTGAAATCTTAAAAGGAAATGTTCTGTTGGATTATAATTATGATGAATCATATTTTTGATGAGATTTTATTTAAATATTATTAGTTGGTTTATTTAATGTGATCTGATACTTCATACTTTTTTTACTATATTTTTCAGATTGTGCTCTTTAACCACGCTACTGGCCAGGACGTATATATACGTCCACATTACCATGGATGCGAAGTGCACATTAAAATTATAATACAATTGATATTACATTAAAATTTATGATGGATACGAATCTTTCGAGGATGCATATTTGATCTTTAATGGCTGGTAAGGTGGTTAACATATATTGTGCACCTGTCAGTCAACAAGTTTACACAAAATGAATTTGGCTATTCATTTTGTGAAATTCATTCATTACATTTCACAAAATGAATTCTTGGTATGTGGATTACTTAGGTCATAATGAATTTCAGAATTATTGCTAGGCATTTTGAGATTCTTACATGTAATGATTTGTCCACTGTTTTATATAACTTATTTCTTATTCATTTGAATTTAGCTTGAGAAATGATTGTAATTTTGTATTTATGTTTATATTAAGTTATACTGTTTTAATTTATATAAAACTTAAGATACAAATCATCTTTTCATTCTTCAGATAAAATTAAGCAGTAATGACAACAGATATATCAGTAGCAGTCCGGTGGGATTCAGGAACACAGCAGGAGCTAGAAGATTATGAATATGATGGGGGTAACAGTTCTTCACGGCTCTTTGAAAGATCTCGAATTAAAGCGTTGGCTGGTGAGTTACTATGACAATTTCACCAGTGGTATCTTAAATGTATGCAGAGTCCAAAATACAGGATGAACCTTGGGGGGGAGGGGAGGATAGCACCTTGTTTTTAGATTATAACAGCAATGCATCAGTTAATTCCTAGAATTAGTCTCTGTGCATTTTTTTTAATTTAAAATTTTTATTTTTTTATTGTTAGACCATTAAGAAAAACATCCAACTTTTTTTAGAATTGATGTACTTAAATTACAAATTATGAAGAAAAGTATTGGGATTTTTGAGGTAAACATTTATGTTTCACCATAACATATTAATAATGGATTCACTTATGTCAATTTAAATGTCTTTATTTGTAAATTTTTGGCTAAGTTTCATAGTCATTGTCAATACAGTTATAGGAAAACATAAAAGAGCAATCCAATTGAAAGTGAAAGCATATTAACTAAAAGTAATTTAGTTAATAAATTATTTTAAAATATAAACAATAAATTAATTACAAGTTAAGAAACATGTGGTGAGTATTAGTCAGTATAACTTCCCAAAATTGAGAAAGTTTTAGGCAATCGGTTTTGTTCAGGTTTGGGTTGTGGATGTGTGCTTCACAGCTTTCTTTGTACAGTCTTTCCAAAAGAAAATAACTGATGTGTAATACTTTGGTTTTGTTCCACCAAATACTATGCTTCGTAGATAATCTGCGGCTTGCTAAACTGGATTTGTTAGGTTATATTAGTAATATGTATTCTGGATGTTCTTTGTGCAGGATGATGGAAGATTATTTTGCACTTGGTTAGACTATAATAAATTTAGTTTAATCCTTTATCCAAGTGTGAGCAAACGAAGTTTGCACCTGAAAATATCTTCAGGACTGAGGCAAGGTGGTACATCTGTTGACAACTCGTAGCAAAGGTGGACCAAGCTCTCATCACTCCTTGTCTCAGCATCTCCCACCATGCAAAGCACATCTCCTTGCAAACATGTATAATGCTATGCATTAAGGGAAGGACCACTACCCTGACCGGTTTTGATCTTTATTGAGATCTCATCAGTGGGAGGCAGACCCAGAAGTGGTGACACTAAGGCAGAAGCAATGGAGAGGTCATATTTACCTATACGAGCTGTCACCCAGTACCACCTTATTATTAAGTTTTAAAAGAGGTATACCGTGAGCAGACATATCGATACAAAATTAATAATGGAAAAAACTCACGTACAAAGATTATTTAATAGTATAATTTTCGGCTGTGTGTCACAGGCATCTTCAGTACATTAAGCTCAAATTAAACAATAACTGACAATTCCAAAAAGTGCCACCTAAGTAGCTGGTGTAAGATAACTAAAAAGGTCAATAACTTTCCTTAAAAAAAAAAAATCAGTACAATAAAAAGTTAGGAAAGATGAGCTGATTTGTAAAGTACTATCTCCCATAAAGGGGATAGACGTAAGCCGTCTATAGTTATGTTACACCAGCTACTTAGGTGGTGCTTTTTGGAATTGTCAGTTATTGTTTAATTTGAGCTTAATGTACTGAAGATGCCTGTGACACACAGGCGAAAATTATACTATTAAATAATCTTTGTACGTGAGTTTTTTCTGTTATTAATTTTGTAAGCTTATTATTCTCTAGATTTAGAGAAAGATGTTGGAAGTTTATTTTGCACTTGGTTAGACTATAATAAATTTAGTTTAATCCTTTATCCAAGTGTGAGCAAACAAAGATTGCACCTGAAAATATCTTCAGGACTGAGGCAAGGTGGTACATCTGTTGGCAGCTCGTAGCAAAGGTGGACCAAGCTCTCATCACTCCTTGTCTCAGCATCTCCCACCATGCAAAGTACATCTCTTTGCGGACATGTATAATGCTATGCATTAAGGGAAGGACCACTACCCTGACCAGTTTTGACCTTTATTGAGGTCTCGTCAGTGGGAGGCAGACCCAGAAGTGGTGACACTAAGGCAGAAGCAATGGAGAGGTCATATTTACCTATACGAGCTGTCACCTGGTACCACCTTATTATTAAATTACTCTGGATTTAGAGAAAGATGTTGGAAGTTAATTTTGCACTTGGTTAGACTATAATAAATTTAGTTTAATCCTTTATCCAAGTGTGAGCAAACAAAGTTTGCACCTGAAAATATCTTCAGGACTGAGTCAAGGTGGTGCATCTGTTGGCAACTTGTAGCAAAGGTGGACCAAGCTCTCATCACTCCTTGTCTCAGCATCTCCCACCATGCAAAGCACATCTCCTTGCGAACATGTATAATGCTATGCATTAAGGGAAGGATCACTACCCACACCGGTTTCGACTTTTATTGAGGTCTCGTCAGTGGAAGGCAGGCAGACCCAGAAGTGGTGACACTAAGGCAGAAGCAATGGAGAAGTCATATTTACCTGTACGCGTTGCCAACCGGTATACCACTTATTATTAAATTACTCTGGATTTAGAGAAAGATGTAGGAAGTTTATTTTACACTTGGTTAGATTATAATAAATTTAGTTTAATCCTTTATCCAAGTGTGAACAAACAAACTTTGTGCCTGAAAATATCTTCAGGACTGAGACAAGGTGGTGCCTCTGTTGGCAACTCATAGCAAACGTGGACCAAGCTCTCATCACTCCTTGTTTCAGTATCTCCCACCATACAAAGCACAACTCCTTGCAGATACGTATCATGCTATGCATTGAGGGAAGGGCCACTACCCATAGGTAAATATGACCTCTCCATTGCTTCTGCCTTTGTGTCATCACTTCTGGGTCTGCCTCCCACTGATGAGACCTCAATAAAGGTTGAAACCGGTCTGGGTAGTGGCCCTTCCCTCAATGCATCATTATACATGTTCGCAAGGAGATGTGCTTTGCATGGTGGGAGATATCAAGACAAGGAGTAATGAGGACTTGCTCCACCTTTGCTACGAGTTGCCAACTGATGCACCACCTTGCCTCAGTCCTGAAGATATTTTCAGGTGCAAACTTTGTTTGCTCACACTTGGATAAAGGATTAAACTAAATTTATTATATTCTAATGAAGTGCAAAATAAACTTCTAACATCTTTCTCTAAATTCAGAGTAATTTAATAATAAGGTGGTGCAACGGTTGGCAACTCGTATAGGTAAATATGACCTCTCCATTGCTTCTGCCTTAGTGTCACCACTTCTGGGTCTGCCTCCCACTGACGAGACCTCAATAAAAGTCGAAACCGGTCTGGGAAGTGGCCCTTTCCTCAATGCATAACATTATGCATGTCTGCAAGGAGATGTGCTTTGCATTGTGGGAGACACTGAGACAAGGAGAGATGAGAGCTTGGTCCACCTTTGCTACGAGTTGCCAACAGAGGCACCACCTTGCCTCAGTCCTGAAGATATTTTCAGGTGCATACGTTGTTAGCTCACACTTGGATAAAGGATTAAACTAAATTTATTATAGTGCAGGATGAATTTGTGCAGAACAACCAGTCTGTCCATAATAACATGAGCTGCAAGAGCAGGGGATTCTGTAAATTTCAGAATAAGAAAGAGGAGGATATTTGTCTTTTGAAGAGATAGGTATAAGTTAGTGAACTGGATGGAAAGAGACTTGTTAGTCAATCTGTTGAAGTAGTCTTGCAATTTTTTTTCTAAAAGTCCTTTAACATTTTAAAGATTTACAAACAAGGACATTTAAATTAATGTGATTCTGTTATTAGCATGTTATCATGAATTCTTCCTTGCTTACACTTGGAGAAAGGATTCAACTACAAATATAATTTCTTATCATCTTTAATTTATAGTATAAAAAATGGAAAAACTTTCAATGTATATTTCTGATCTGGGGTAATTTAATAATAAGGTAATAAACCTTTTCACTACTTGTATATGGGAAATATGACTTCTGCATTACTTCAACTTTGGTATACCTTCTGGATCTGGCTCTCACTGATGATGTTGTTGTCTTGTCCTTGGAGGAGTCTTAGATATTTCCATGTACTCTTTGAACTGCTTTGGCTATGTCGATGATTTTGTTCGTATAGAGTTGTTGTTCAGGATTAGGATCTATTGCTTGCAAAGGCTGCTGTAATTGCTGGACAGGTGAAAATGTGAGTGGGTGTCAGTTCAGTATTAGGACAGTTATTGCAGTTTCTATATGTTCTTGTACCATCTGTATTGATCTTCATTCCTCTAAGATGTCCTGTTCGGAGTCTTGCTGTCATTGTGGAGGTCTTTCTGTCAACATTAATTTTGGGAATTTGGTCGTATTCCTGATTTTAGTGGAATTAGTTTAGATTTTGCTAGTGTGTTAGCATCAGCTAGAGTTATGTCAGTTTCTTGGAGTTCTCTGACATCTTTTGCTAATTTATCAACTGCTTCATTATAATCAATGTCTACACCAGCAGGAATCCATTGTAAAATGCAGCTTTTTCCCAAACACTTCAGTTAGTTCAAGAGTTTATGGATATCTTGGGTGAGTTTGGCATTGCAATTTTTGATTGCCTCCATATCTGATCTTGAGTCACTGTCAATTATAATTCCCTCTGATTGTTGAGATGATGATAATTTTAAGCAGGCTTTGGGTGCTTTATTTATTGCATAGAGTCTGCTGGTAAAATTGGAAGAATTCTCCCAGATCCAACTTCTATTGAAATTTTTTCACCTTTCGGAAGTAGGAGAGCACCAGCACCTCCATTAATCATATTGGTGTCTGATGATCCATTGGTATAACAAGTAACTTGTAACAAGTGTCCTTCAGTAATGTTATTGTTTGAAACTCTGTTGTATATATTGTGTTTTCGCTGCTGTTTGTTTCATTACGTCAACGCCTAAAGATGGTGTCCAACAAGAGACGTACATCTCTTGTTGGATGCTCGGAGGACTTCTATACGAAAGTCTGGACTTGGATTTTTCCCAAGATGTGTTGCAGAAACTGCTAGATGTATGCGCCAAAGAATGTGAAGGATCTGTGGAATGTTTGGCTAAATGAGAAGAATGAAAACTTTGACGTATGTGAGAAGTGTCGGGATAGACTGAGTGATTAGGAATGGAAGCAGACATCGGGACCGTAGTGGAAGAGCTTTCGCAGGAGTTCGAGTAAATGAAAAGTGACCTTCACCTTCTGCAAGAGGAATTGGAAGTGCTCAGTAAGGGGGTTCTGGAAATTAAAACTGAGTTAAATGTGTTGAATAGAGAAATTAGGACTATAGAGATTACTTTAGCTGAAGTAACTAGAACAGGATTAAGTATGGGAGAGTCTTTGGTGATTGATATAGTAATAAATAGTATGGGAGTAATTGGGAGTCAACAGAATGAAAGCACAAGAGATCTAGAAGAAACAAGATGTCATGAAAGTGAGGGAGTAAGTAAAAGAGCGTTGAGGGAAAGTAATGAAACTTGGAGAGTCATGCTGAATATTGTAGAAAATGAGGCCATGAGTGACGCTTGTTTGGACTTGATTGAAGTTATGAGTGATACAGTATATGGTGATTCTATGATTAAGAGTATGGAGAGCAGTATGCTTGAGGAATGCTTGGCTGGTGGAACAATAGAGAGAGAGTGGCTTTAGCAATAAAGAGAGGGCATGATGCAGAAAAGGTGATAGTTATGGTGAGTACAAATATCCTGAGTGTGGTAGTATTAATCAGGTAGCAAAAGATTTAAGAACGTTGTTAGATATCGTGATTCAGAAGAAAAGTGTGAAAGGGAGGATAGTGTGTATGTGCTGCCTTGTTTTGATAATTATGAGTTAAATAGATGAGCGATGATAACGAATGATACGATTGCAAGATGTGCAAAAAAAGCGGTCTGGAATTTGTTGATGTCTGGAGTGTGTTTGAAGGCAAAAGACAGCTGTATGCAAGAGATGGGTTGCATCTAAACATGAAGTAATAAGCGATTGAAGAAGTTGCTGTTTTCTGAACAAGTTGAAGTAATTGGGCAAGGAAACTAAAATTGAAAAAGTTGAATATAAGAGGAAGAAACTTATGCAGTGATTGTATATTTGTTGATCCTTATTCGTGGAATAAATTGCAGAATAGAGTGGATAAAAATTGGATGGGACTACTGAAATTAGTGACATGTATATCAATTCTAAAAGCTGGTACAAGAAGTAAAGGGAATCTGCAATTTTTGTATACTAATGCAAGAAGCATTTGAAATAAGAGGGAAGAATTTTTGGCATTTGTCAGTGCAATCTCACCAAAAGTTGTAGGCATTAATGAAACTTGGGTGTCAGCAGAAGATGTGGTTACTGGAATTGAATGTAATGGGTACAGTATTTTCAGGGAGGATAGAGAAGATAGAACAGGAGGAGTACTGTTGATGATAGCTGATGACTTGCAGCCAAAGAAAGTAGTATATCAAGAGGATAGACACGTGAATGATAGTTCATTTGAGGCGGTCTGGTGTGAAATAATTACTAACACAACCAAATATACAGTTGGTTGCTACTATATGCCAGGGGGTACAGGGGGTGATATTGAATTCATGCATCAGCAAATTATGGCAACGAGTGCAGGGTTAGTGATTATTATGGGGGATTTTAATTATGGTGATATCAATTGGAAGGAGGAAATATCGTGGCAAAAAGGAAATGGAATTCACACATCTTCTAAGAGATAATTACTTGAAACAGCACATAACTGAAGGGACATGTGGTGTGAGAGTGTTGGACCTGGTCATTGGTTCAGACGAGATATTCATAAGTAAGGCGTCCTCGTTACCTCCAATTAGTGAGAGCGATCATGTGGTAATGACTTCGGAGGGTGCAAAATTTGTGGATTTCTCTCTTAAGGGGTTTTTATGGAACTACAGGTTAGGCAGTTATAACAAGCTTTGGAGTGAGCTTACAGCTGTCCCATGGCAGAGCATATTGTAGGGGAAAGATGTTAGCAGTGTATGGGATAAAATCAGTGGGTATCAGAAAGTATCCCCATTGTCAGGAAGACAAACAAGGTAGGCGTTAGATGGATGAGTAGTATTATCAAGCTTGATCTGCAAAACAGAAAATGTTATGGAGAATTTACAAGGAGGAAGGTGATCAGTGCACCCATGAGAAGTACAAGCTCAAGCTAGGAAGGTTGCCAGCATAGTAAGAAAAGCTAAATCAGATTATGAGAAGACCTTAGACAAGGAGATCAAGGGTAATCCTAAAGAGTTCTTCTGCTATGTGGCAAGTAAAAGGAAGAATGACTTCGGAAGGATAACTTTAGTGGGTGCTGATGGTATTGAGGTGACAAATTCAGATGTAATAGTCGAGTTACTGATTGATCACTTTTCAAAAGTCTATCACCCAAGTGAGGATATCTCTGTACCTGTAGCAATAACTAATGTGATAATTGAAATTAAGAAATCAGAGGTATTAAATATATTGCAAAAAATGTAAGTGTTAAATCTGGTGTGAGACAGGGATGTACATTATCCCCTCTGTTATTCATTATCTATATGGATCACATTATGAAGGAAAGTGATATTAAACATGATATCAAAATTGGAGATGTTAATGTCAGCTCTTTGCTTTATGCGGATGATGTTATACTTCTAAATAAATTCGCTACAAGTCTGCAAGATTCTCTGACTAAATTGAATAGCTGTTGTAATAGATATGGTATGAAGGTCAGCATTAAAAAGACAAAGACAATGAAAACAGGCAGAATCATTGAAAATGTCAACTGTGTTGTGAATGGAGAACCTGTGGAACAAGTGAAACATTTCAGCTACTTAGGCACGATTTTTACTAAAGATGGTAAATTAAATATAGAAATAGACAACAGAATCAGCAAAGCTGGTATGGTAGGAAGTCCATTGAATAAATTCATATGGAATAAGAGAGAAATTAGTCGGAACACTAAATTAGCTGTATACAAGACAGTGTTCAAACCAGTTTTAACTTATGGATCTGAGAGCTGGGTCAGAAGTAAAACACTTGACCAAAGACTAGAGACCGCAGATATGAGAGTCCTGAGAAAGATTATAGGCATGAACAGATGGCATCAATGGCAATATCATATTAAAAACGAGGATATTAGGAAAGAACTTGACATTGTCAACATCCAGGAATGCGTTAGCAGAGCTAATCTCAGGTGCTATGGTCACCTAAACAGAATGGGCGAAGAAAGATTAGCAAAACGACCCAGAGGAAGACCAAGATATAGGTGGATTGATACGATACAAAGTGCCTTAGACGATAGAAATATAAGATCTGATAATGTTGGAGTCTTGACAAGTAACAGACTGATTTGGAGGAAAATTATAGATAGGAAGTTAGTAATGATGTAATTTTTTTCATGTAGTACTATCATATCCTGTACATCTCCCCCCCCCCCCTTGAGGGTACATGGCAGGAATTTGATGATGATGCATTTAAATGCAAACACTGCTGTAGGTTTAGATGGAATATCAGCTCATGTGTTGCGTGAATGTGCAAAGGAATTGTCAGCACCTCTTACTTGGTTATTTTACTTAAGTTTGAACTCTGGTATGGTCCCTAGGGAGTGGAAGGAAGGCAAAGTAGTTCCTTTGCATAAAGGTGGCTCTAAAACTGCGGTAGTTAATTACAGACCAATCACCATCTCGGGAGTCATGGTAAAAGTATTGGAAAAGTTGATTAAAGACAAAATCCAAGAATGGGTAGATCAGTATATGATACTCTATAGGGGCCAGCATGGTTTTGTTAAAGGTCGATCCTGCCTTAGCAATTTATTAACTTTTTTATAATAGAATGATATCTGAGTTGGACAAAGGAAATGGCTACACAGGTACTTCTGGATTTTGCTAAGGCTTTTGACAAGATACCCCATGAAATACTGTTGCACAAATTGGAGCAGATGGGGATGGATACTAAACTGGTGATATGGATAAGAGAATGGCTCAGGTAGAGATTCCAGAAAGTGGTGTATGTGTATGTGTCCAGGATGAGGCAGGTGACCAGTGGTGTGCCTCAGGACTCTGTGCTTGGGCCATTGTTGTTTAATTTGTACATAAATGATATAGGAAATGTCTTAAAGGGAGATATTCAGTTGTTTGATGATGATGCAAAGTTGGGTAGCACAATAAAAAATCAAGCTGATGTTGAGAGTTTGCAGAATGTTTTAAATAAGCTGGCAAAATGGGCAAAAGGTAATGGATGTCAGTTCAATGTGGAAAAGTGTAAAGTTATGCATTTTGGGATTAAAAGATTACCAGCCATGTACTACATTGATGGAACGGTACTCCAAGAGATTGATGAGGCGAGGGACTTAGGGGGTGTTGGTGGATAGGGAGATGAAGTTCAGAAGATGCATTGCGAAGGTGTCTAAGATTGCACATAGGATTACTTGGTTATTGAAGAACACACTAACATCCAGAGATAAAGAGGTTATTATTCCCCTCTATAAGGCATTGATCCTTCCACATTTGGATTACTGTGCTCAAGTCTGGTCACCTGGATTCCTTGAAGATGAGGAGGTTGTGGAAAGGGTTGGTGAGCGATGTAAAAAATGCTCCATACATTGATAGATTGAGAGGTTGGTTGATAGGCAGAGAAGAGGGGGATATGATAGAAACATTTAAATTACCAAAAGGTTTTTATAAGATTGATGCGGGGGAAATATTTCAGCCGCTTGATAGTGATGGAAGAACAAGAGGTCATCCCTGGAAATTAAGGAAAGTGTGGTTAACAAGGGTGTGAGAATGAGGTTTTTTGCCTGGAGGGTGGTGAACGAGTGGAATGCATTGCCTGACTCAGTTGTGAGCTCTTCGTCTGTAAATGAATTGAAGAAGAGATATGATAGATATTGTTTTGATAGTTTGGGTCTCCCACGATGAGTCTACTGACTCCATGGAGATGCCTGTAATAATAATAATAATCTTTGCCCCTATTGATGATAGTATAAAGATTGAAGGTGGGGGTTGCAGATCTTGAACTTAAGATATCTGAGCACTACATGGTTTGTTGAATGAATGGAGTATACTATCATCAGCAAAGCTGTGTAATTGTGATAGTGCCTCACAATATCACAAGAAAATGTCACAATATGATGTGTTGAATTTTTTCTTGACTTATTTATAAGAATATTACACTTTTTTTAATGTTCGTCAAGTAGCTTTTATAATCCTACATGTTTCGCCAATTTTTTTCTATCGGCATCTTCAGGGAATACAAACTAGTAAGCTAAATGAAGGTAAGAGACTAGGTTATGACTGATGGTTCTAATTCATACAAAAAATTAGTATTGAACGAGGCAATGCGCGTGTCTCGGGAACGTGATTTATTCGTTATGGCTCATGATGTAATTGTTATGAAAGTTCATTTCTTTGATGTTAAATGATCTGATTAAAGCTTTCCAAATTTCTGGTAAGGTTAGACCTTGATTCTTGTTTAGGTTTTCAGTTTTACGGGCGACTGTAGCTGCTTCCTTGAAGGTTCTTGAATGGTAGTTATCTTCTATATAGGGCATGAGGCTCTTATCCCACTCAACGTGTGGTTAGTAGTGGCAAGAAAGGCCTGAAATGTCTTGTCTGTTGTTTCTGACATATCCTATGTGTTCTTTCTTTCTCGTTTCAAAGCTTCTAGAGGTCTGACCTACATAATTAATACCGCATGAGCAAGGTATATTATATACTCCAGAGTACTTGTAGAATGGATGAGGATCTTTTGGTGATCTTAAAAATTTCCAAATAGTGTTGATTGGCTTGAATGCTACTCTGATATTATGTGGTTTTAGAAGGTTAGCTAATTTTTTGGAAATGCTGCTGACAAATGGAATCGTAATAGTACTGATGTATTGGACGTCAAAAAAAGTGTAATATTCTTATTATCACAATATGATGTTTTCTTTATTTGTTCTTTGTTATTTTCATTTTAGTACCCATAATTTCCAAAACCCCTTCATTTCTGTTCTGAATCCGTAAGATCTTCAATGCTCTTCTGTACATACACATCTCCAATGCATCAGTTGTTTATTTCTTTATTTATTACTTCTTTATTTATTGTCTGTTTCTGCTCCATAGAGAAAAGTAGACCAAATAATGCATAGCAAAGGTTGGTTGGTTGGTAGAGCCTCTGCTACTAATGGCTTATACAAAAAGTTAAGCAAGTTTGAGTGTGGTTAGTAGTTGGAAGGGATTAATCGTTTGATGCTGTTGGCACACTCTCTCTCTCTCGATGAGTCTTTGGACTCCTTGGACGTGTCACATAATCTTCCCCCCCCCCTCAGTGTTGGTATGTTCTTCATTCTTTTGAAGGTTGATTTTCAATTTCTACTTTTCTTCTAATCTCTTGCATTTTCTCTCCTCTGTAATTCTTCTTTTCATTGTTAAGCACAAATGCTTATAGTGCCTCTGTTTTCAAAAACCATCCTGACATCTTTTCCTTGGTGTTTCTCTATTTCTTTTTTCCCTTTGGTATCCTGCATTCTTTCTATACGATCGTTCCATTCTTCTTTCTGTTTTTGGATCCGGTCATTTATTGGTTGTATTTTACATTTTTATTTGATTTGTGAGTTACAGATTTTGTTTAATATCATTGCATTTTCAATTTTTCTTTGTTTTCATCTCAGTAGTTTCGTTGATTTGTCTAATTTTTGTAGTTTATGTGTGTGTTTCCTCTGCATATGTCAGCACTGGTCTGATTACTCCTTTATAGATTCTTATTTTTGTTTCTTTGCTTGTGTTCTTATTATTCCAGATGAGGTGGTTGTTGAGACATCCAGATATTGTACTATCTTTTTTGCTTGCTCTTTACTTCATTTTATGCGATGCCATAAAAGTCGGAAGTGGCTTAGAAGCATGAAATGTTAGTAAATAACTTAAGGAAATTACAACGTACAATAGAATATACATTAAATTAAACTAATATATTTCTAATATTTCGGCAACGTCACATTACCATCTTCAAAGGAACTTGCAATAAAAACATGTGCATGCAGGCACTAAACACAGTAAATGAGAAATGAAGTGAGGAAGCTAAGGTTTTTCCTAAAAGTCCTGATGGTGCTCCCTAGCAGGCTATGTAGTCTAAATCCATCACCATTCCCTACATCCGAGGCACCTTGGAAAAAATTACCAAAATCCTAAAAAAAACATGACTTGACCTCTTGTTACAGACCATATAGAAAATTAGCATTCCTTATCTGCTCCACTAAAGACCAACCACTCCCCCTAGACCTACCTGGTGTATACCAGGACCCGTGCAGCTATAAGTTATCCTACTTTGGCCAAACAGGCAGGACAGTGAATATCAGAATTTCAGAACACAAGGACTACATCCGGTTTCACCAGTACTGCCACTCTGGTCTTGCAGACCATGCTCTGGATACATGCCACAGAATACGGTGGAAGAAAGCCACAATAATACACTGCAGCAAGTTCAAATTTGAAAGACTATTCACGGAATCGGCCTCAGCCCTAAGAAACATGCCAAACCTCAACAAATTTGGTTGCATGAGACTGTCCCAAATTTGGGGCATTAGCTTACATCAGGAGACTATTATCCCAACAGCCAAGAATATCTATATAACCTGCTAGGGGGCACCATCAGGACTTTTAGGAAAACCATAGCTTCCTTGCTTCGTTTCTCATTTACTGTGTTTAGTGCCTGCATGCACGTGTCTTTATTGTAAGTTCCTTTGAAGATGGCAATGTGACCTTGCCGAAATATTGGAAATATATTAAAGTTTAATTTAATGTATATTCTATTGTACGTTGTAATTTCCTTAAGTTATTTAGTAAGCTTGTATAATCAACGTTTAAGCCTTTCTACGAGAATGAATTGTTAGATATGACAATATTGAAGTGCTCACAAGTAATAGATTGATTTGGAGGAAAATTGTTGATAGATTAATAATAATGTAAACTTGGTCAAGTAGTGCTGTGATAGTAACCACCAACATCCCTTTGATGTACTTCTTCTTTCACTACACGTTATTCCTGCTTCCTATGCAGGGTCCACGTGTTACTTAGATGCGACTTCTTGTTAGTCTCCCAACTGACCTGTCGCCTGGCCTGCCGCTGGGGGGATATATTTTTGACTGTAGCAGCATATGTTCACGGGGCTGGTTTGCTTGCTTGCGGGATGAAAAATGCCAGATAAACTGGCGGAAAAAAACCCTACTGCCTGCAACCAAGACCGGCTAACTTGGCTGAGGAAGATCCTCAAGTTCCTCACGTCTTTGATGGGAATCGAACCTGGAACACTCCTTCCCCAGGCATATGGTTGTGAAGCGCAAAGCCACTAGGCTAACCGTGCGTGGACACCCCTTTGATATACATATTGGGAAATTGATAACTATTCCATCTGTTGTTGATCTATTTTTCCTAAATCCTTGTTGCGTATCTAATAATTTAGTTAAATTATTTATTGTATTTTCAATTATTTTTGTGCTTAATTTTAATGTAGTGCGGAGCACAACATTAAAATGAACAACAGAAGATATATTCTTCCGTTCTGTGAATTCGCTTGTCTCCTTTCTTGAAGATTGATATTATTAAGCTCTTTTGCCCATCATTTAGTATTTTTCTTTAAATATTGTATTTAGAGTATTAATATTTTTAACATCTGCCTTTCCTTGAAGTCAGACTCACTGTGGAAGTTGCATACTATCACACAGAAAGCTCATCTAACTGTGCCTTAAACTGATTCAGAGTGTCTAGTTCTCAACACACTCAGACAATGCATTTCACCCATCAGCCACTCTCCATGCAAAGAACGTACTCCTCACTCCTCTGCTCACACCCTCTTTATACAGTTTCCAGGGCTGGCCTTTTGTTGTATCTACTTTCCCCATTCTATGAAAAATTTCTCCCATTTCAACCTGATAGCAACCCCTGACTAACTTATATATCTCAATCATATTCCTCCTCCTATTCTTGATACTTTGCAATTTACATTCTTTCAATCTGTCTTCATATTCCACATTTCAAAGACCACTGACCACCTTTATGAATCTTCTCTAGACCCTTTCTAATATATCCTCGTCACCATGAAAACCTGGTGACCAAATTTTTGCGCAATAATCCATATGAGGCCTTATCAAGGCCCTATACAATGGAATCATAACCTCTTTATTTTTGCATGTCAGCATATTTTGCGTTATTGTCATTATCTGATGTGATGGCTTTACAACTTGTGCAATGTGGCCCCTGAATTTCAGATCCTTTGTCCACCACCTCTCCCAGATCTTTGCAACATTGAGCTGAAAGTTCCACTCACCTGCCCATTCATACAATCTATTCAAGTCTTGTATGGCCATAACATTAATATACAAATTGAACAACAGTGGCCTCAATACAAACCCCTGTGGCATACCACTAGTGAACCTCCTTTGCAATGTTGCATCCCCACATACAACTTTCTGATACCTATCTGACAGCTCACCACTGATCCAACTCACTAGTCGCTTATCCAATCCCATTTCTTAGTTTATTTAACAGCTTGTTGTGTGGCATTCGATCAAAAGCTTTTGTGAAATCTAAGTATACTATGTGCACATCTCCCTTGTCCTAGACATTTGTCACCTTGTTATAGTATATTAGTAAAATATGATCTTCTCTTAACAAAAACCTATGCTGGCAACTACAGAGAAGACTGCTGAATCTTCTCTGGACCAATTCAACCCATTTCTGTACTCACAAATTATTACTCACAGCCTTTTCACCACCTTTATGCAGTGGAACAATTTTACTTTCTTTCCACTTTCTTGGAACTTGTTCTTTTGTAAGACTTATTAAACTTAGTTGTCATGTCTTCGTCATGGCCTACAGATTGAATGGCATCTCCCAGATGGTGCATGCAAATTCTTGTGTAACATGTAGGCCATCTGAGAGATGATGTTTCTTTTATGGTGGCATTTAAAGGTAAGAACTAGCTCAAAAATCCCACAGTGTGCTTTGAAGGACAGAGTTTCATACTAGTCATTCTGAGCAGTGTTTTCCTAGCATGGTGTGGCTTGTGCTTCCTTGACAGGGATACTGTGTATTCAGGTATTCATTGTTTGTGCAAGATGGATAAATTGGAAGATGAAGAAATTGAAGAAATAGTATAGGATTGTTAGCGAAAGCGATTTTAGCGATTCAGAGGATGAATGCACTTGCAATGAATCTGAGGATAATTATTCTGAAGATGATTTAGACCCCGACGATGACATGGAACAGAATAAAAATAGCAATAGACAGGGTGATAATATCTGGACAGCATGGTCTGATGCAGATGACAGACTTGATGAAATTCCATTCCTTTTGAATCCATGACACCAGCCACTGAGAGTGAATCACCCTGCAACTGCACTGATTCTAGCATTGTTTTTTTCTGATGATTTCATAGACCACATTGTATAGTGACAAAGTAAAAAGAAATATGCCTTTTACGAAATTAAATATTTGGTCGTCTTTTGGAAATCATGTCACTAGTGCAGAATTAAAGGCATTTTTGGTTGTGTTACTTAACGTGGCCTTAAACCTAAAATCAAGGATTATTTTAGTTCAAACTAGTTGGACGATCATCCTTTTTTCAATGAAGTATTCAATAGAGAGAGGTTTCTTCAAATTTTTGGAACCTTCATGTTGATATACCAGATAATGGTAAACCAGTTAATTTGGTTTCAAGCAACACTAGGAGAATAAAAAAAAAAAATTAATATATTATTTAGAGAAAGGTTTCAAAAATTTTTATTCCTAACAAGCAAATGTAACTTGGATGAAAGCACTGTAGGTTTCAAGGGACATGTTTCATTTAAAATATATAACAAGGACAAACCAACTAAGCGGGGAATAAAAGTGTTTGTGTTGGCTGACTCAAGAAATGGGTATGCGTTGGAACTGTACTTTGATGCACAAACTATAACCAATCTGGTAAGACCCGATTTTACTTTTCACAAGCAGGATTATTTTGCACCTGGTGACCAAATATCTTAATTCTCCTGGAGGAGGAACAGGGACATACATTTTTACAGACAGGTACTACACAAGTCTGCAATTGGCATTTGAACTATATAACCTTGGTATTAATTTTGCTGACATGACAACAAGAAAAGGGCTTTCAGAACAGATGAAATCAAAAAATGATTGTGACTGTAGATTGTGTGTAGTGAATGTAGTAAAGAAAATGAAGCAAGGTGAAATAATTTTAATGAAGATTAGTAAAATGTCAATGATAGCTTTGAAAGATAAAAGATTAGTTTGTACACTGAGCACTTACTATGATAACAAAACATAGGCGGTTACTTGAAGAAACAAAATTGATGAGAAATGGATTGACAGTGAAGTTGAAAAATCAGTTGCTGTTTGTGAATATAACTTATACATGGGAGTAGTGGATATCACTGACTACTATGTAACTTATGCTTTTGAGAAGAAAATTTCAACATGGTGAAGAAAATTATTTTTTTGTGTTGCTGCAGTAGCAAATCAGTGCAGTATTGGTTGTGAACATCTATCTACACTTGAAGGTTGTATTCTGTGAAGAATACTTAATAGGGATGGCTGCTCCAGATAACAGCGGTTAGATGGGTGAAAGATGAATGGGATTAGCAGGTTTTCTGGGTTAGCAATTCAAGTGTAGATAGTTGGTGGCGAACTGTTACTTGCAGTATTAGGTTTAGCAGGAATGGTGGAAATATAATGTATGTCATTTCTTCTCAACAGCACCCATGGAAATATCTGTTGAAGAGATATTATGGAAACATTCTAGAGATTCTTCAAAAGATATCGTGGAATTCTAGAGATTTAGGGGTAGTGGTAAAGTTTAGAGGACATATTCTAAATGGTAATTGTAGAGTTTAATTAAAGTTTAGAGGGCTAAGGGTTGCTAGGATAGCCCATAAGATTACTTGACTATTGAAGAACACATTAACATGTAGAAATAAGGAAGTTGTTATTCCTCTTTATAAGACCTTGATAGGCCCACATCTGGACTACTGTGCTCAAGTCTAGTTCCATGGGGGTTTCTTGGGGATGAGGAAGCAATGGAGAGGAATCAGAGACAAGTGACCAATATGGTGAGTGGACTGTGGAATGTTCCATATGAGGATAGATTGAGGGAGTGCGGATTGTAGAAGTTAGTTGATATGAGAAAAAAAGGTGATATGATAGAAATATTTAAGTTTCTTGAAGGGTTTTACATTATTGATGCAGGGGAAATGATTTAGCACTTGGCTGAGGGGACCAGAACAAGTGGTCATCACTGGAAGTTGAATAAAGGTGTGGTTAGTAGAGGTGTGAGGACTAGATTTTTTGCTTGGAGAGTTGTGAATGAGTGGAATGGGTTGCCAGAGTCAGTTGGTCTGTTAATGGGTTCAAGAAAAGGTATGATTGTGTAGATAGATAGATTGGATCTCCTGCAATGAGTCTTCGGACTCCATGGAGGTGCCTGTATAATAGTAATAATAACTACCACTACCTGTGAAACAGTAAAACTGTTTCACAGGTAGTTTCTCTAGGAAAAACTAGAGTATGTCTCAGTCCGAGAGAGAAAGAAAGAAAGATGTTAACTTTTCTATTAAGCCGAGCATTATTAAAGGTAAGAGGAGAAGAACTAAGCTCTTTATTGGGAACAAAAAAAGACAAAATTGTTTCTTGGAATTGAAATTGATGAGGTTATCATCATCCCTTTGGAGAACAATGTGGATATCAGTATAGACACTGGTTGTAGGAGATATTTCTGAAGCTTGAGATGTTTGAGTGCTGCAGATTTGTCTTATGAGAACTGTGAGTACTATCATCAACAAAACTATGAATGGGATTTAAGGTCATTGACAGATCAGTTTATGATATGAAGAATAGAGGGTGTGAGCTCTGAGGAACTGGAGAAAAATATGGAAAGAAGACATGTTCTATTACATGCATTCTATTATACGCGTTCTATTACATACCTGAACTGGTAATCGAATTGCGAAGGGTGAAAGGCAGATCATATAAAATTTCCTGAAAAGGCATTGCTGCCAAACCCTATGAAATGCCTTGGAAACGTTAAATGTACCAGTACAGGTTTTTCTAAAGCTTTTTCTGGCACATATTCAGAGGTGTACGTGCAGGTAAGGAATTCATATCGGTAATCATGAATTAGTAGATAGTGACAGGTGTTGAAGTTGGCTGTTAATCTTCTCTAGTTTGATGGTAGGCACATCTATGTTGGGATCAGCTGAATATGAGCTTACTTCTGTGCTCTGGAGTGAATGGCTGGGTATCATATGATGATTATATCCAGTTATTAATATAGGGTCTAATCCATGGTATTGGTTGCTAGATGTGATGGATTTCAGCAATACATGGCAAGTATTAAAAAAAACGAACAAAAAACATCGCTGTTGCATTAACAGAATGAAAGCTAAGTGTGAGTAAGAAATGAAACTGGCTCTCCAAGCTACAGACAACTCAAAAGAGTTCTATCATTTGTTGCAAGTAAAAGAAAGAATGAATGTGAAAGAATAACTCATTGATTCAGATGGTATGCAGGGTTGCAGATGCAGAAGTGACTGTTATTGTTAACTAATTAGGTGCTTATTTGGCTTAAAGCTATCAACCTGGTGTGTGAAACATTGAGCTCAAGGTACCTCTACAGTGGAGAAAGAAACTCAGGTGTATGATGAGGAGATGCTACTGAATGAAGTGAATATGAATTCAGCAATAGGGATTGATGGATATAAGCATGGACCAGGCTGTTGTGTGCATAGTAAGTCTCATACCAGGGAAAAATCCATATAGGGAAGTAGAAAAAATGTATGATAATCCCATTGATAAGGCATTGCATTATGAATGGGATTATGGTACAACCAGTGGTGAGCTATGGAAATTTTAACAAAGGGTTCACATCGTTGAGCAAAAAAAAAAAAAAAAAAAGAAAAGAAAAAAAAATGCTAACTTACCCCCCTTATAATACTTATTTTGCGACTTTGTAGAGCTTCTGACAGATAGGATAATTCCTCTAGGATATCAATCATTAATGCTAGATCTTTTAAAATTTCCAAATTGAGAAGTCAGTTTAAAAAGCCCTTATATTTATCATTCGATGCAAAATGCTTGCATAAAGCTGGGTAATTTCTCCATACAGCAAGAGCCGTTCACAAACTGCCCATCGTGGTCCAAACACACAGCCGATCTTTAAAATTTCGATACCAAGGTTTTTTGCAATCGTATTTAATTCTTGTTGATTTTTTGATGATTGATAAAAAGCATATAATTTATCCATAAATATTTCAAATTGATTTATTTCTTTAATGTTTTTTATTGAATCATCTAATTCTAATTGTAAATGATGAGCTACATATTGCCAAATCACAATGTTGGGAAATTTTTGTAGAAGTTTGATTGCAACAACTGATTTGTTTCCTAACATTACACTAGCTCCATCAGAACAAAATGCAAAGAGATAATTTTTTAAATAGTTATCAGCAAATCCATATGAATTTAAAATAGCAATTATAGTAGCATGTATACATTCTGCGGTGGTATTTTCTAGTTCTACAAGATTATTAAACAAGAACAAGGGGCTCGCAAATTTGAGAAAAATTTAACAAAGGGCTCGCACGAGCCCCTTATAGCTCACCGCTCACCATCAGCACCACTTAGTAAATTATACTTGCTAAGAAATTATATTCTTGTTTAATCCTTTACCCAAATGTAAGCGAACAGTTTATATACATTGCTTGAAAAGAAGTCAACAGACATCCCCATGGGCAAGGTGCATCATACAATGTAAAGAGTCACGTGTTTGTATCCAGTATAAATTGGAGGAATATAATGCTCCCAAGTCAATGTGCAACTGTGTATTAATGAAATGGCTGTAAGAAGGGAACTGACAAAGTTTGAAAGAGGTGTTGTGATAGGATGCCATGTTACATGACTATCTGTTCAGCAAATTGTTGACAAATTGGGCTATCCTAGGTCAATAATCAGTGATACCATACTGAGATGGAAGTGCAGGGAGTCAACTGCAAGTGCTACCTGCAATGGACGACCCACCACACTCACTGAATGTGTCCATAGAGTGCTACGAAGGATAATATGTAAAAGCCACCATTTGTCGGCCAACGTTGGATGTGGAGTTCCGAGTATTGACTGGAACACAAATCTACACAAAAACATTCAGAACAAACATGGATTTTCATGGTAGGACTGCAGTATGCAAGTCCCACATTATCCAAACCAAGAAACCAGTGTCATCTTCAGTGGTTCAAAGAGTGTGAATACAGTGGGACGTTGAAGCTTGGAAAACTTCACCCTCTACTGAGTAGATGGATGGGTGTGGTGGATGCCCGGTGAATGATTTTTTACCTGAGTGCATAACTCCAACTATAAAATTCAGAGGTGGGGTGTGATGGTTTGGTCCTATTTTTACTGGTTTGACTTTGGATCCTTCTTTGTGGTGCCATGAATCTCCAGGTATTGGAGGTTCAGATACTTCTGCAAGGTATATGAATATTCTGGACAATGCAATGCTTCCTACTTTGTGGTATTTCTATGAAACTGACCATTGCCCCTTTCTGTAAGACAGTGCACCGTGTCATAAGGCTGCTGCTGTAACTGCGTGGTTTGTGGACATGCACACCACCAAACTTAGCTCGCATCTGGAGAGCACTGATCTCAACCCTGTTGACTATCTGTGGGATGAACTGGAGCATTGGGAGATGTCAACAGACATCCATTGTACAACAGTTCAGGAGCCCATTACGTTCCTACAGGAAGAATAGTCCAAAATTCCAGTTGATCACTATCATATGCTTTTGGAAAGTATGCTCTGTAGGATTGTTGCAATCTTTGCAATGAAAGGAGGTCCTACATCTTATTAAGCTGGTGCCATGGCTGTTTGTTACTTACACTATGATGTCCATTGACTTCTTTCCAAGCAATGTACATAATGTATCTTTGTGACTTGGCTACTTGTATATAGATGCTTTTGACTTCACATCAGTATCCTTATTCTTATTTATCTTACTTATATTCTTATTTAATCCTTTTCTCAAGTATAATGAAGTGTAAGTATTAAACAAGGTTATAATTTCTTTGATCCAGAGTATTTCAGTAATAAGGTACACTTTTGCTTCTTGTATATGAAGTGGCTAAATCAGCTCATCAACTCACTTGGTTGTTGAAAAATACTTTGACGAGCAGAGCCAAGCAAGTTATTGTACCTCTGCACCGAGACTTGATAAGACCTCATCTCGACTACTGTGCCCAGATTTGGTCACCTAGGTTTCTTCTTGATTGGGAAGAGGTGGAGAGGAACCAGAGGCGAGTGACCAAGATGATAGCAGGTCTATGGAATGAACCTTATGAGAACAGGTTGAAGAATTGTGGGTTGCAGAAATTAGTTGATAGGTAGAAAAGGGAAGATATTATTAAGACAGTCAATTTAGGATTTAGCCGACCAAATTGTATTTTTATTGGTTAAACCAAAATAAAAAATGATGGTACAACATGACAAAATTTCATGCTGGCTGGGGCATTGCCCGGTTAAACAAGGTCCCCTGTTGTTTTCGCCAGGGAACCAGGGCAAACAGCGAAAAGTCAGCTACTGGAACAAATCTGAAAACAAACCCCAACTCAACATCACCAGAGTTAAAGATCAGTACTATCAACATAAGAAGCCTGAATGGCAAAGAAATGGAGCTAGCTGAGGAATTAGATAAGTACCAGATCGACATAATAGGGGTGACTGAAACAAAAAAGACAAAAACTAGTGAGATCTTTCTGAGCAATAAATACAAAATGTTATATTCAGGCAATGACAATCAAGGAAAAGGAGTAGTCATAGTATTCAAGACAAAATACGTGGCTAATCTTCTTGAATGGCAGTCAGTCTCAAGTAGAGTAATGTGGACAAATATGAGAATGGGGAATTCGACAATGAGACTTATTTGTGCCTATGGTCCCACAGAAGGTTCTACTAAGGTAGAAGTGGAGGAATTTTTTGAGGCTTTAGAAAATGCAACTGACACAATGTAAAAGGAAAAGTTAGTCCTTGTTGGGGATCTGAATAGCAGAGTAGGAAATGATTGTGAGACATACAAAAATATTTTGGGAAAATTTGGATAAAAGAGCAAAGCTAATAATAATGGCAAATATCTGTCGGATTTCTGCTGAATTTCATGAAAAGAATAACTTGTAAGAAAGTTTTAAAGCAAATAAAAGTTGAGTAGCTCTCAGATGTGAACTGTAGACTAAAATACACAAAGATTATTGAAGAAAAAATGAAAGAGTTTGAGAACAGGAATCAAACCTTCGAGATTCAGTGGCAAACTCTGAAGAAGACATTGATTGATTCTGCCAGAGAGGCATGTGATGAGGTTGTCTGCAAGGATAAAAAAAATCAGAACTCCCTGGTGGACACAGGAAGTTAAAGAGGCAGTGAAGGAAAAGAAGAAAGCATATCAAAAGTTCCTGGCAAATAAGTCAGCTTTTACTCTTACAGAATACAGAGACAAATGTAAGAAATCTAAACACTGCATAAAACTAGCTAAACAAAAGTCATGGGAGGACTTTGGCAAGAATATAGAAAATAAATATCAAGAAGGTGACAAAATATCCTGGAGGTTGTTGAAGAAGTTTAGTAATGGAGGTAAGAGTTCTGTAAAAGGAGTTAGAGATGATAAAGGTGACATGAAAACAGGAGAAAAAGATATCCTTAAAGTATGGAGTAATTACTTTGAAAAACTGCTAAATGAAACAAGCAGCGATGACAGCACAGTGGTAAAAAACACTGCCCAGGCATGCCGTCAGGAATACATATCCATACTTGAAGTAGAAAAAGCCATCAAAGGCTTAAAATGTGGAAAGGCAGCAGGAGTAGACGATATTCGACCAGAAATGCTGAAGTATGGTGGCATAAGAGTCTTACAGTGGCTGCACTGCATAGTTCAGAAAGCCTGGACATAAGGACAAATTCCTGATGATTGGAGTAGAGCTCTCATAGTACCCATATATAAAAAGGGAAATAAAACTGAATGTGAGAATTACAGAGGTATTTCCCTACTGAGTGTTCCTGGCAAGATCTATGCAAGTATACTTGAGAAACGGTTGAGAAGAATTGTGGAAGAAAAGGTTGGTGAAGAACAAGCTGGATTCAGGCCAAATAGAGGCTGTCAGGATCAGATCTTCACTTTACGACAAATAGTCAAGAAAGTATGGGAATATAACAGAGATCTGTATTTTAGTTTTGTCGATTTGGAAAAGGCATATGATAAGGTGCCAAGAGAGAAGCTATTCAATATGCTACAGTTATATGGTGTCAATGGGGCATTATATCAAGCAATACTTAGTCTTTATTTGAGTTGTAAGTCAGCAGTTAGAATTGAAGAAAGTACAAGAAGATGGTTTAATGTTAAATCTGGTGTAAGACAAGGATGTACATTATCCCCCTCTGTTATTCATTATCTATATGGATCACATTATGAAGGAAAGTGGTATGAAACATGATATCAAAATTAGAGATGTTAATGTCAGCTCTTTGCTTTATACGGATGATGTTATACTTCTAAATAAATCCGCTACAAGTCTGCAGATTCTCTGATTAAATTAAATAGCTGTTGTAATAGATATGGTATGAAGGTCAGCAATACAAAGACAATGAAAATAGGTAGAATCATTGAAAATGTCAACTGTGTTGTGAATGGAGAACTTGTGGAATAAGTAAAACATTTCAGCTACTTAGCCACGATTTTTAGTGAAGATGGTAAATTAAATATGGAAATAGACAACAGAATCAGCAAAGCTGGTATGGTAGGAAGTCAATTGAATAAATTCATATGGAATAAGAAAGAAATTAGTCGGAACACTAAATTAGCTGTATACAAGACAGTGTTCAAACCAGTTTTAACTTATGGATCTGAGAGCTGGGTCAGAAGTAAAACACTTTGACCAAAGACTAGAGACCACAGATATGAGAGTCCTGAGAAAGATTATAGGCGTGAATAGATGGCATCAATGGCAATATCATATTAAAAAACAAGGATATTAGGAAAGAACTTGACATTGTCAACATCCAGGAATGCATTAGCAGAGCTAATCTCAGGTGGTATGGCCACTTAAACAGAATGGGCGAAGAAGGATTAGCAAAACAAGTGTTCTCTGCCAGGTTGGCAGCAAAACGACCCAGAGGAAGACCAAGATATAGGTGGATTGATATGGTACAAAGTGCCTTAGACAGTAGAAATATAAGATCTGATAATGTTTGAGTCTTGACAAGTAACAGACTGATTTGGGGGAAAATTGTAGATAGGAAGTTAGTAATGATGTAATTTTTTTCATGTAGTACTACCATATCCTGTACACCACTTGAGGGTACATGGCAGGAATTTGATGATGATTGAGACTTTCAAATTGCTAAAGGGTTTGTACAGAATTAATTCAGAGGATATTTTTGAGATCAGGACTGCCGTTAGGAGAACTAGGGGATACCTATGGAAGCTGGGCAAGAGTGTGGTTAGCAGGGTTGTTAGAGCTGGGTTCTTTACTTTTAGAGTGGTAAATGAGTGGAATAAGCTGCCAGAGTCCATTGTGGGTGCTATGACGGTGAGTGAGTGAGTGAGTTCAAGGCAAGGTATGATAGATACTGTGAGAATGTCGTATAGTTGTGTGGACATGATGTTTAGGGCCTCCCTCGATGAGTCTAAGGACTCCCTGGAGTCACCCGTAATAATATGAATAATATTAGTTCTTCACTAATTTATCATTGATGTCTTTCTGGATCTGGCTTCTACTGATGAAACCTCAATAAAGGTTGAAACCAGAGTTAGTGACTCTTCCCATAATGCATTACAATATACATGTCTTGAAAGGAAGTGTGCTTTGTATTATGGGATATGAAGGCAATTGAGATGAAGTTGAAGTCTAGAGCCTCTATATACAAGTAGCCTAGTTATGAAGATCCTTCACCTGCAAACTTTGTTTGCTTACACTTGGGTAATGGATAAACGAGAATATAATTTCTTATCAAATATAATTTGCCTTGCAACCAAGTATAAAACTTCCAGCACTACTTAATCCACCATCCCCAAATTGTCTCCTCTACTGTGTAACGAATACTGTTGTAATGAAATGCTGTTTGCCTATATTGTAATATCTTTATTCTAATTAGCAGTGCTCTTTTGCTTTCGTAACCTTTCTTACTTATTCTGTTACGTAGTATGTTTATCCACCTTTATACTAAATAACTATACAATATAATATCTCAATTACTTCTCCGCTTATTAAATCAAATTATTGAAACTAATTTACTCACATAGAAGTTAGCCAGTTATGCCAAGTTATCTCATAAATAGTATTCCAATTGTTAACAAATCAGAGGACTCTCATAGACACTTCTTATTACTATTTCTTATCAATCCATCTATCTCCTAGATTACAAAAAGGAATGTACAACAAAATATGGAACAAACTTACAGAGGCTCTGTGTTGAACACTCATTCAAAGGTCTTGCACTAAAGTCCCTACGCTTTTCCTTTCATCTCAGGCCTTAGGCTTCTGTCTAGAGAATTTTGCTTCAGGGGTATTTTGGAGGGTTTTGAACTGCAATTTTCTGGTACTCGAAAAGCTTAGGTAGATTTCCCGCTGCAATGACATCCAACCGAAACTGCCTCGGGTATTTACATCGGCTGTTCTCTCATCATTCCTATTCTTCTCCTCTGGTGTGGGTTCGGCATAACATCTGGTCCTCTGGATCCTACTCCCGGAACTTCTGCCTCTAACTGCCGACCTTTCTGCTTCTACCGAATCTGATAACGCCCGACTCTTCTGCCTCTAACTGCCGACTCTGATGTTCAGCTCAGACCCTTTTTATTTCACGTTCTGCCGGACCTTGCACGATTGTAACCCCCCCCGAAGAATTCGGCACTTCTCCTTGATCTTCTGTTAAGACCGACCTGTTCTTTCTTCTCCTCTGTGCACGCCTTTAATCCTATCTTGTCGGGCAGCGGAAACTTGTCTGAACGTTGCCTATCTCTTTGACACTGACTTTGAAGGTGTTTATACGCAGAACTCACAAACAACTTTCTCATACACTTAAATTGCAAACAACTTTCTTATGCCTTTATACAGAACTATTATACAAAGTTCCGGTGGCAAAGCATTGCCTTTGTTTTTGACATTCTAGAAATTTTTGTTAAAGCAGTAAGTACATTCAATTCCCATAGGATTATTTACATTAATATTTATCATAAAATATATAGAGACATACAAGATTATTTTTGTAACAATCTCATGAGACTTGACCTCTGTAAAAATCGATGTAAAGCGCTTTGGTATTTCCAAGCTACATCGAATTTTACAACTGCCCAGTAATAATATTTTCTGTTAATTGCATGTATTCTCTGGTGATATGCTGTCTACAGAATGAAAAGATGAGATTTACTCGTGTGGAGTTGATGTATATTTTGAAAAAAAAAAAAAAAATGTAATTATAATAAACTAACTGAATTTATAATAGTATAGAAATATTGTATACATTTTGATCTTGATATTGTTATGAAAGCACAAGGGTTGAGAAAACTGTCTCAAATTTTCATAAAAACTAAAATTGACTAATACACCTTCAATTGGAAGAAAAAAAACTACATGTTGATTCTTCTTTTCTTGATTAGAATTAAACTTACACCTTTTCATTCAGGGGAACACATTCTCCTGTCATTCTTCCAGCAGCAGTATGGAGGGATTTTATTACAAATAAATCAATTTTTGTTTAATGAAGATATTAAAACTTATTTCATTTTCTGTGAACAGAGGTTTTCATTTGAACAGGAATACAATATTTTCATTGTAACATGTTAGTACAATCATTCCAAACTTTTATCTCTTTGCTTATCTTCATTGGGTTAAGATAACCTTGTGAATGTATTGCTACCACAACACAGTCCTATCTTATTTGAGCAAGCAAGGGCTTGTTTCATTTAAACTTCTTATATCTTTGATAATCACTTCTAAAACCTTTACTTGAGGTGGATCTCTAGATCTGCCTCTTGTCTTTCTTAGTACTAGCATATTACATTCATAGCCTACTTGGCCTGAGTTCCTCAGATTAGTGGAGCTGAAAATAACAGACAACACTCCATAAATCCCAATTGTGGCCAGTCTTTGAATACTTTTTTCATGTTAGGGGAAGATTTTGATACATCATGAAAAAATGCTTATGTTATACAGAAGAGTGATGACACCCTTCTCAAAATTTACTCTTCTTACTTTTTCATAGATTTTATTTCTTCCCTGTGCCTCTAGGTATTTTCCTGGATACTTCTGTTTAATTGGCCACTATTTTTTCACTTTAAGTCTGTAAACAACTGCTAATCAGCATCCATTTACTGTCCTCCTTCAAATCCATTGGACTGACTTCTCATCCTTCATTCTGTCTCCTTTTTTTTTTTTTTTTTTTATAACATCCTTTTCACACTGTTTTTTTCCCAAACACCTCCGCATTAAAAAAAAAATACATTAATAAATTTCTTTCTCCTTAACTTTTTGCCTGCACATGGCACTGATGTTATATAGGGTTTATAACATATTGTGTGTGTGGAGTTTATGTATATTTTGGAAAAAAAAAATGTAATCATAATAAACTAACTGAACTTATAATAGTATAGAATTTGGAAAAAAAAAATGTAATCATAATAAACTAACTGAACTTATAATAGTATAGAAATGTTGTATACATTTTGATCTTGATATTGTTATGAAAGCACAAGGGAAAACTGTCTCAAATTTTCAGAAAAACTAAAATCACTTAACAGTTAGTGACATTAAGTATACTATACAGTATAGGATAATTATCTTTTGTGAACTTTCCCAGTCATCTATTTACCTCTCCCACATACTTCAGACTTCATGAGTAAATTTATGCTGGCCAAAAGGTCATTATGTTATGTAATCTGGGATCCCCAGTCTATTACCTTACCTGTATTGTATCTGTTCAGGATTTGGTGTTTAGGTCATGCAAGGGAAAGGAAGAGGACTTCCACTTCCTGTTCATCATGGAGGTGGGGTGGGGGAGGAGAAGTAATAATGTTGGGTGTGCCTGTAGTGATGCTGTGATTGTTCAAAATGTTAAGAACTTTATTCTGTAGTCTCATGGATGACGTTGGAATATCAGTTATGCTTTAAAATGATTAAAAAAAAAGTAGTGATGTGTATATTTGCTATTTTGTATTGTACATTTTGTTAGTAAAATGAATAGTAAAATAGAGCTGAAGATCCAGTGCTATAAAGGTAAAGTGCTTATAGTACCTGCTTTTGATTCTACTTTTCTTAGTGGTGAATGAGTATATCTGGGTAAAATGAATGGGCCTAAAATTTAAAAATGAATGTTTTTTGCACTTGCACTTCAGGAAAATGCAGACATTCTGTGTTGTTTGAAGGTAATCTTGCATAAATATATTTTAGTGATTTTGGGATACAATGCTATAAATAGTGGCAAGTATATATCATATTTTTAAACACTGATTTTATTTATAATATCTGATAGGAATATTCGTACATTAACTGTAGTGTTATCATAGCAGTGCTTTTTTTTTTAGTCAGCAACTAAAAAAAAATAGTACAATAATGTTGGAGATTTTAGGATGTAGTATGATTACTGGCAGATATTTTTAGCTGACATATTATCAAATCATTAATTTATTTGAAAATAGTGGTTTTATGTATAACATCAGTTAGTGGCATTTATACATCAGCTTTAGTTGCCATAGCAATGTATTGAAGCCAGAAACAGCAAGAACTGACACTTTCCAGAGTGAATTGATTTAATGACTCAGGTTAGAAGTTATGTGATTTTATTTTTGTAAATTTTTCTTTCAATATTACAATAAATAATAATTTATTGTAATATTGGATTATCATGAAATATGCGACTTGTCAGATTTATTTATATATTGTGGCTCAGATGCTCTTTTGGAAGGCCAAGTTGAAATACCATATGCGAAGGTCAGCACAAAAAAGATTTTTTACCTGCTGGCAATACTTAATTTCTTGTTATTATTTTTTACTTCCTTTATTTTTTTTAGCATTTCTTTTTGTAAAAATTCACTACTTCTAAATATAACCCAGTTAATGTATTAATGCAATCAGTAGTCAAATTGTCTAGAAAATCATGATTAACAAATGGCAGCAGTATACAGTGGATGAATGGTAGATACACAGAATAGACAGTAGACTGCGTAGTTGTTGAAAGTTTTTCTACTTGGTTATACTATAAATTAAAGATACCAAGAAATTATATACTTGGTTTAATCCTTTATCCAAGTGTAAGCAAACAAAGTTGCCCCAGTCCTGAAGTATTTTCAGGACTGGGGCAACTCGTGGTAAAGGCGGTATGACTTCACATTTTCTTGCGGACATGTATAATGCTAAGCATTATGGGAAAGGTCACTTCCCAGACTGGTTTCGACCTTTATTGAGGTCTCATCCGTGGGAGCCAGACTGAACTTAGCATTATATATGTCTACAAGGAATTGTACTTTGCATTATGAGATACTAAAGCAAGTGATGTGAAGTCATACCACCTTTACCACGAGTTGCCCCAGTCCTGAAAATACTTCAGGCACAAACTTTGTTTGCTTACACTTGGATAAAGGATTAAACCAAGTATATAATTTCTTGGTATCTTTAATTTATGGTGGAACCAAGTGGAAAAAGTTTCAACAGCTACTATCTCTAATATAGAGTATTATAATAATAATGTGTGACACCTTTTGGTAACTCGTATATGGAAATATGACTTCTTCATTATTTTATATGTAATGCAGATTTATATGTAATACTTTACATGTAATGCACCTCTGGGTCTGGCTCCCACTGATGAGACCTCAATAAAGGTTGAAACCAGGATACTACTGGACCTTTCAAAAGGCATTTGACTGAACACTGCATGGAAAACTTATATAAGTTGGAACAAATAGGAATGGTTGTAAAGCTGGTAGCATGGATGGAGGGGGTTTTGCTGGCTGACAGACAGGTGCCAGAGTTTTCTGTGGTGGAATGGTATCCAGGAGAATGAGGATAACTAGTGGAGTGCCCCATGGTTCTGTACTAAGGCTACTATTCTTTAATTTGTATGTAATGATATAGAGCATAGGTGGTCAACAGCAGGCCGCATGCAGCCCGTAACATGATTTTATGTGACCCATGGCAGATAAAAACTATGTTAAATTATATGTATTATCAATTTAGCTATTAGTTTCGCAGATTTTCTGATTGATATATTAATTATATTCATTATTTCTGATGACAGAAACAATTTATTTTCTCAACACGGAATCAAAATGGCTTTAAAAAGATTACTCAATTTATAAAATCTACTGCTTCTCTGTAGGAGCATTAGATTTCTATGCGCTCCAGAGTAATGCATCATTGAAAGTCACTTGGTCTGCTCTGGTTACAGTGATCAGTTTCAGAGACTCTGTTTCACAGTTAACAATGTTGTTGTTGCAGTTTGTGTCCCCTGGTCAGTTACTTCAGCCTTTGTGTACTATGAGTAAGAAATGTAAGATCTGTGAAGAAAACAAGTCATTTCAGGAGAAATAGGAAAATGAATTTCTGTTTATAAACAGTAACGACAACAAACCACAGTGCCTTGTGTGTTTGCAAGTATTGTCTGTGCACAAGGAATATAACCTCAAACGCCACTACATACAGCACCATGCCGCTAAATACCAAGAATACGTTGGACAAGTACATACTAAAATCGTACGTAATTTGAAGAGAAAGGTTAGTGCTCAAAAATCTATTTTTACTAAACTAACATCAATACAAAAAAGCTCGCTCTTGGCATCGGTTGTTGTAAGTGCAAAAATAGCAAAAAAATCATTATCTGATGGTGAATTTGTAAAACACTGTTCTGTGAAAATGGCACGTGCATTTGTGGAAGATAAAATTGCCAGTGAGTTTGAAAGTGCTCCACTACCAAAATAAACTGTAACAAAAGAGTCGAGGAAATAGGTTCTCACATATTAAATAAATTAAAAAGTGTTATTACAGATTCAGCTTACTTCTCATTGGCTCTGGATGAATCAACTGACAGAACAGATACAGCTCAACTTCTAATTTTCATTCGAACTGTTTCCAAAGACTTTGTTATTAATGAAGAGCTACTAGCATTAGAGTCATTGCATAACACAGCCAAAGGTCGAGACATTTATGATGCAGTTATGAAGGTTGTAAATGGTACTGGCGACATCAACAATCTCACTTATTGTGACAGATGGCACCAAATCAATGCGTGGTACTCAAACAGGCTTAGTTGCCTACTAAGGAAGGCTGGAATCAATTGCCCTGTATTGCACTGCATTATACATCAGGAGGCTCTGGGGTGGTAAAATTCTGGAGATAGAGGAAGTTATGAAAACTGTAATGAAGTGTGCGAGTGTATTAAGGGCAGAAATCGGGCCTTGACACACCGCAAGTTTCTTTCTTTTCTAACAGAAATGGAAGCAGAATATGACCATTTAGTGTTGTACACAGAAGTACGTTGGATAAGCAGAGGGGAACTGTTTGAAACGGATTTTTTCTTTGAGAAAGGGAATAAAACAGTTTTTAGAGGACCATGAGAAGACAAACAAAGAACTAATCACAAAACTATGTGATCCTCATTTTAACAGCTTACTTGCCTTTCTAACAGACATCACACACCACATGAATGAACTCAATGTGAAGTTACAGGGATGTAACCAAACAATCTCAGATTTAGTTGGACACCTAGATGGGTTCATAAGTCGACTGAAGGTTTTTAAATTCACCCTAGTCAGAGGAAACTTGGTACATTTCCCTTCTTGCAGAGAGTTGGAGGAGAGCCATGATATTGACTTTTGACTTCAAGTTTTCTGTGCCAATGTTAGGCCAACTTTTGGAGCAATTCAGTAAGCGATTTTCTGACTTCGGTGACATGTGGCCACAACTGACATTATTTAACAACCCAATGAAATGTGACATTTCAGAGCAGCATTCAATTGGAGTTGTGTGACCTTCAAAAGTGATCCCTTTTTCCAGTCAAGGGTGGAGATAAGCATCGCCTTTTGGAAACTGGTACCAAGGGAAAAATATTCTGCATTGAGTGATTTCAGCTTGAGAATTGCATCTATATTTGGAAGCACATACATATGTGAATGCACTTTCTCAACTATGAGAGCGGTTAAATCATCACAAAGAAGCCGACTGACTGATGACCATCTTCAGGATTTATTACGAATATTATCATCATCGTTGAAAATAGACTTTGATGAACTTGTTGCTGCACACGAACGCCCACAGTGTTCTCATTAAGTTGTGTTACATGTAAAAAAAAAAAAAAAAAAAAAAAAAAAAAAAAAAAAAAAAAACAGAAATATGTAATTAAATTTAATTTAACAACTTATGTTTAAATCAATCAAGTATTTTATATTGTTCTCTCAGTAGTAAAATGATTTAACAAATATAATAATTCAATACATATAACTATTGCCTTGAAAAAATGCAGCGTTTATTTTTATTTAAGTTCTGTCTAAAAGTGTGCAGCCCGTGACACTACCATTCATCATATATTGGCCCTCGTATAGAATTAAGTTGGCCATGCCTGATATAGAGAATGATTTAAGGAGGATATTTATTGCTTGTTGATTATGAAAATCTGGGAGAGAGCAGTAGTTGATAAAAGCTGATGTAGACATCCTGTAGGATGATTTAATAAATATTAATAAATTCTGTTAATAGATAAATTGGCAGTGTAGGCAAAGAATAATGATTTATTAATTTAATGTTGCAAAGTGTAAGGTTATACACTTTAGAATAAAAATATTATCTACTGTATATTATGCTAGAATAAAGTGATCAGGCTAGGGACTTGGAATGTTAGTAGATAGGAAGTTGAAGTTCAGCGGCCATGTAGCAAAGATTGCAAATACAACTCAAAAGAGTATACAAAAGAGCATGCAGGTAGCTTATGTCTGTACTTGAATGCTAGGAGTTTCAGAAACAAAGGGGTAGAGTTTGTTACCTTGGTCAATTTAATTTTAATTTTTTTTTTTAAATTTTATTATACGGGTACCTCCATAGACTTCAAAGACCCATCATGGGAGACCCAACTATCCACACAATCTATCATGCCTCTCCTTGAACCCATTAACAGAAAACGCACTCACAACTGACTGTGGCAACCCCTTCACCACTCTCCAAGCAAAAATTCTAGTTCTCACATTCCTACTAACCACACCTCTATTCAACTTCCAGGGGATGACCCCTTGTTCTGGTCCTTCTTGCCAAATGCCAAAACATTTCCCCTGCATTTATTTTATAAAACCCTTTTAAGCAACTTAAATGTTTCTATTGTATCCTCTCTTTTTCTCCTATCAACCAACTTTTCTGCAATCCACACACCCTCAATCTATCCTCATAGGACACATTCCACATGCCACTCACCATCTTGATCACTCGTCTCTGAATCCTTTCCACTGCTTCCACATACCCAAGAAACCCAGGGAACCAGACTTGAGCACAGTAATCCAGATGTGGGCATATCAAGGCTTTATAAAGAGGAATTACAACTTCCTTATTTCTACTTGTTAATGTGTTCTTTACTAGCCAAGTAATCTTATGTACTACCTTAGCAATATGTCCTCTAAACTTTAACTCTGTCTACCACCCCTAAATCTCTAGCTTCATCTATTTCCTGGATTACAGTGCCATCAAGGCGATAAGCGGCTTGTAATCTGTTTATCCCAAAGTGCATAACTTTACATTTCTCGACATTAAACTGGTTGGCCGAGTGGTTAGCATATCTTGAAAGTTTATTTTTTACTTGGTTAGAGTATAATAAATTTAGTTTAATCCTTTATCCAAGTGTGAGCAAACAAAGTTTGCGCCTGAAAGTATCTTCAGGACTGGGGTAAGGTGGTACAACACCTTTTAAGGGCAACTCGTTGCTCTCCAGCCAAAAGGCTGCGGGTTCGAATCCCACCGTGGGCATGGATGTTTGTGATTGTCTGTGGAAAAACTAATGGTGGTGGTCAGCGATTGATGGCGTTGGTGGATTGAGTGGTGGAGACAGAGTTGTAGAGCAACTGCTCTTCGTTGATGAGTCTTTAGACTCCCTGGAAACATGTCAAATAATAATAATAATACCCATTAACATTTGCCCATACTGACAGCGTATTTAAATCATCCTGCAAGCTCTCCACATCGCCTTGATTATTGTTTGCTGATGATGCGAAATTAACCTAATTTCACATCATCAGCAAACAATATGTTGGGACCTCAGATTGTAGGCATTAGTGAGACCTAATGCCTATCCGAGGTTATTGGAATCAGACATATTAACTGATATGATTAGGGTGGTTAATCAAAATTTCAAATTTTGATCAAATTTGGTGTAGTGTATATCATGCTCTTAACACACTATACCAAATTGATTGGAAAAGTACTTGTTCTTGACATCATACAAAAACCTGGTATGAACAGAAATTTAAAGAAGCCTGTGAAATGTTGATTAACCACTCTAATCTTAACAATAATGGTTGCATAAAAATCCCAAGAATTTGGATGGCACACATTCAGCCCACTTAGTTTTCCAGTAAACCCTGACTTCAGGACTCTAAGCAATTTTTATTGGCTACTATCCATACTGGTTTTGTTGTAATTTATATGTATACTTATATAAGTAATTTTTTTTTTAGTTTATGTGAGCATGTTGCTCTCCAGCTTAATTTAATTTTGTAACCTAATAGATAATAACAACAGATAACATGACTCTAGCTTTGATGTAGCAAGGTTTTTTTTTTCTTTCACCAGAAAGTGAAAATCAGGCCAATAGTTTTAATGGTTGATCAGGAACTTTAGCATACCATGTAGATTGTAGTGCAGCTTGTTTCTTTGTATATATGTGTATACTCCAGACGATGACTTTAATATGAAGGTTGAAATGGTGAGTGTTTATTTTGGTTTATAATAAACTAAAGTTTTACTCTAATGCAGTAGTTGTTTCCATAATTTTCATGATGGAATTTATTGGGCTGTTTAGACAACTTCCTCAAGCAGCATATGACAAAAGGAACTTGAAGTCAAAGAGTGTTAGATTCTATTATAGTATCAGAGGTCTTTCAGTTAAAGACAACTATTGTGCCTCCATTTTGTACAGTGATCATTCTGTACTCACTTTGGGTGTGGCTAAGTTTATGAAAGTTCCATTCAGAAAAGATGAACTACACATGCTGAACTAAAAGCAGGAAATTATGACCAACTGAGGAGTACACTGGGTTCAGCGCAGTGGTATCAGTTGCTGGATGGGAAGAATATTGACATTGCATGGGAAGCATTTAAAAAAATACTTCAATGATGGGAACTTTGAACTCCTGGGACACATCAGAATGTGTACCAAGAGTTTGAAGAATAAATTAGGTAGGAGTGAAATGGATGTATAATCTTATCAAGCAAGAGATTTGTAAGAAAAGGATGATGTGGAAGGAATACTCTGTGCATAAGGATGATGTCAGTTATGAAAATTATAAGCAGCATGTCAGAAGAGTCACAACTATTGTGGTACAGACAGCTAAGTCTGTATGAAAAGAAACTGGCTCTACAGGCTTAAAGACAACCTCAAAGAATTCTATCGTTATGCTGCAAGTAAAAGAAAGAACAAATTTGAAAGAATTTTTCTACTGCATGCAGATGGTGTGAGGGTAACAGATGCAGAAGTTGTTTACCTAATGAGTACCTGTTTTGCTAAAAGCAATCAACCTGGTATATGCAACATTTAGCTCACTGCTACCTCTTCACTGGATGATGAAACTCTGGTGTATGAGGAGGTGGTATTAGAGTTGTTACACAAACTGAATAAGAATTCAGCAATAGGGACTGATGGGATATAAGCTCAGATGCTAAAAGAGCGTTCATCTGGCTATTACTTTGATCAGGGTATATAATTTGAGCCTCAGAACAAGGAAGATCCTGCAGGAGTGGAAAGAATATATTGGTAATCCCATTGCACTAGGGTGGTGCAAAGACCAATGTATTTAACTATTGACTAATCAGTATCTCAGGAGTGATTGTGAAGATTTTGGAAAAGTTGATTAGGGCTTGCATTCAGAAATGGGTCGACAGAGAATTTCTACTTTGCAACGAACAGCATGGGTTTACTAAGGGAAGGTCATGTTTTAGCAACTTTCTCACATTCTATAATAATGTTACCATTGAGCTAGACAAGTAGAATGGTTACACCATGATGCTTTGAATTTTGCTAAGGCTTTTGACAGAATACAAATTGAAAGACTGTTACATAAATTGGAGAATATAGAATTGTATTATAAAACATTAGCCTGGATAAGAGGATGGTGACAGATATCAAAAAGGGATGTGAGTCTGCAAAATTTAAGGTAATCATTGGTGTACCACAAGGGTCAGTCAATCTGTACATTAATGATATTTAGAAGGATTTTTCTGGTGACATACAACTATTTGCTGATGATGCAAAGATAGGTAAGGTAATCTGGAATGCTGCTCATGTGCAGTACTTACAGAATGATTTGAATAGGCTGGGATTGTGGGCATGGAATAAAATGGATGTCAGTACAATGTCAGTAAATGTAAAGTCATTCCCTTTTAGTGTGATTAGATATCCAATGTCATATTTGGTGAGATTATGCTAAAAAAAAACTGATGAGGCTAGGGATCATGGAGTGTTAGTAGATAGGAAGTTGAAGTTCAGGGGCCATGTAGCAAAGATTACAAATACAACTCAAAAGATGAATTGCTATGCTGAAACGAACTTCGACATGTAAAGATAAGGATGTCATTTTGCCTTTTTACCAGGCTTTTATAAGACCTAACTTGAACTATTGCACGCAGGTTTGATCTCCTGGTTTGCGCTGTGATTCTGATACAGTGGAGAGAGAGTGAAAGAGAGTGTTAAAAATGATATCAGGATTGTGGAATACTGATTATGAAGACAGATTGAAAATTTATAGACTATAGGCACTAGCAAACAGGAGAAAGAGGTGATATGATTGACTTCTGAAACGGTCATATAGGATTTCAGTTGATGAAATTTTTCATTTTATTGGAGGATTTGGAAAATGTGAGAGGGTATCCTTGGAAGCTGAGAGCAAATGCCACCAAGAAGATGAGATCTAGATTGTGCAATACTAATTTTTCTCTCTCAGAGTGGTGCATGATTGGAATGGATTGCCATTGGGTGTTGTTTGTGGAAGCAGTGTGAATGAATTCAAGAACAGGTATAACAGCTAGTACGTGTAGCATGTGGCCTCACTTGATGAGTCCCTGACTCCCTGAAGGTCTCTTAATAATAAATAAATAAATAATATCAGAAATCACAAGAAAAAGACGATGAAAATAGGCAGAAACATTGAAAATATCAACTGCATCATGAATTGAGAACCTGTAGAACAAGTAAAACATTTCATCTACTTAGGCACAATTTTTAGTGAAGATGGTAAATTAAATATGGAAATACACAACAGAATCACAAAGCTGGTGTTGTGTCCTGAAAAGGCTAAGAAATGTTTATTATAAAATATTCAGGTCACAACTTTAATACAACTTAGGCAGAGAATATGGAACGTTGGCAACAGAATAAGTGTAAGCTGTTTGTAAATGCAAATCAATTAAAAATTTAGGAATAGTATAAAATTGTATAAAGAGCTGTTAAAAATAATCTGTATTAAGTGAGGGCCAGATGTAGAGATCAATGTAAGCTGGCAAATTCACTTAAGAACCCCTACTAAAATAGCTATGCCTGTGAGTCAGGGTTCAAGGGTCACCTTTGCCGTCCTGTATTATGCATAAGAAAGGAGTGAAAGAAGTACTGGAAAGAAAAACCAAAGTGCCTTCCAGGAAGAGAAATCAGGTACACGTGCGACTAAATTGAGGGAGCTAAGGAGATTGATGTAAACACACGTGACCGCGTTGCCTCGCATTGCGAGGATCGAGAAATACCGAGAGGAGAAAATTAAACAAAAAGGCCATGCAAGCACCATTCCTGGCTTTTTTTCTTGGATTTCTGGTTCCAGATCTTGCGGATAGTGGTTGAGTTCGCTGTTGGAGAAGTTCCTGGCTAGTCGTGGAAGGCATTTGGTTCATCTGTCGCAGCATTAGGAATGGGCCAAGCTATATCCTTGGACTAGGATAGCTGTGCGTTGTCGTGCGACGGAGGGAACCAAATGGATTCAGTCCGGTCAAGGCGATGTTACCGTGCCACCTCCAATCTTTCTCGCTGAGATCCCACTCGTACAGTCCGTCTGGAGATATCCTCATAGGAAACTAAAACAAATGGTCTTGATGACTGGACAAGGCAGGAAGAAGGTCAAAGAAATTTAGATCAGAGTCGGTAAGGTAGACTTTTGAATTCCTATTTCCAGCTATAGAAGAGTGTGATCCCTAAGAAAGTATTTTGTAATGGATTAAAATTAAGGAACTGTAAGAATAGCCTATGACTTAGTACGGGCCAAGATTGTGATAAGATTTATTTGCCCTACGAGGCCAAGAATATCTCTGAACGAGCTAAACTTAATGTATGGAATGTGTTATTGTGTTAATTCATGACCATGTGTATTAGGATGGTATGATATTAGCCTATGGAATTATGCTATAGATGCTTGTAATAGTGGTCAATGCAAATTTGTATGTATGTCTAGTGTATTGAAATTTGAGCCCTTGATTTACCTTGAGAGCATTCCTAATAATATGTCTATAATGTATATTTGCATAATTCCTCAAGCTTATTAAAATGTTTCATTCAAGTATCTGCCTAATCTGCTTTTGTCTTATGAATTCAAAACCACCGCTCATAAAATACTAACGAACTAAGCGGGTTAAACCCTTGTATATAAACTCCTAAAATGAGCCACGACTGTGAGGAAAAAATAAGAAAACGGAGGGACAGGATTAAATTCGATCTAATTTTCATGCATCACTCTGAGAAGGTTGCCCTGGGTAAGAATCCCATCTATCCAATTTATTTTTTTCATTAGCACAGTGAAAAAAATAAATTTTATTAATACTTATTGGGTGAACTCTATTAGATTGTTGTGTGATTAGATAAAACATAAGATATAAACAGGCCAATGAGACTGCAAAGAACTAATGGAAAGAATACTTGTTAGGAAATAAACTTTTTATTTGCATGTGTGAAAAAAATTAAGATAGCTGTGCAAATATTAATAAGTAAATATTTTATTTAAGGGTATATAGTAGAAAAAAGGGGAGAAAGAACATTATATCAAGTGACTTAGACAAATAGAGATAAATTAGTAAGAATAAAGTAATATATTAGACGAAATTAAAGATAGACTAGCAGCGCAAGATATAGAAAGGAAATAAAAGGAAAAGTAAGGACGTAACACTGGTATGGTAGGAAGTCAAATTAATAAATTTATATGGAATAAGAGAGAAATTAGTCAAAACACTAAATTAACTGTATACAACACACTGTTCAAATCAATTTTAAATTATGGATCTAAGAGCTAGGTTAGAAATAAAACACTTCACCTAAGACTAGATACCACAGATGAATACGAGAGTTCTGAGAAAGATTAGGGGACGGAACAGATGGTATCAATGGCAATATCATATTAAAAATGAGGATATTAGGAAAGAACTTGACATTGTTACCATCTAGGAATATGTTAGCAGAATTAATCTCAGGTGGTATGGTCACTTAAACAGAATGGGATGGGAAAGAATAGCAAAAACAAGTGTTCTATGCCAGGTTGATAAAATAATCACCAAGAGGAAGACAAAGATTTAGGTGGATTGATACAGTAAAAATTGTCTTAGAAAGCAGAAATATAAGATCTGATAATGTTAGAAGTTTATTTTCCACTTGGTTAGACTATAATAAATTTAGTTTAATCCTTTATCCAAGTGTAAGCAAACAAAGTTTGCACCTGAAGTATCTTCAGGACTGAGGCAACTCGTAGTAAAGGTGGACTCAGCACTCCTTGTTTCAGTATCTCCCATAATACTAATATTATTATTATTTCGGGCAACTCCAAGGAGTCGACAGACTCATCAAGGGAGGCCCTAACATCATGTCAAGAACAACTATTTGACATTCACACAGTATCTATCATACTTCGCCTTGAACTCATTCACGGTCATAGCACCCACAACAGACTCTGGCAGCATATTCTACTCATTTACCACTCTCCAAGTAAAAAACCTAGCTCTAACACCCTTGTTAATCACATTCTTGCCCAGCTTCCATGTATGGACCCTAGTCCTCCCACCACCAGTCCTATTCTCAAAAATATCTGGATTAATCTTATAGAAACCCTTCAGGAATTTGAATGTCTCAATCATATCACCCCTTTTCTGCCTATCAACCAATTTTTGCTACCCACAAATCTTCAATCTGCTCTCATAAGGTTGATTCCACAGACCTGCCACCATCTTTGTCACTTGTCTCTGGATCCTCTCCACCCCCCCCCCCCCCCATCAAGAAGAAACCCTGGTGCCCATATCTGGGTACAGTAGTCCAGATGGGGTCTTATCAGGGCTCGATATAGAGGAACAATAACTTGTTTGTCTCTGCTTGTTAAAGTATTTTTCAGTAACCAAGTGATTTGATGAGCTGATTTAGTCACTTTTGCAATGTGCCCCCTAAACTTCAACTCCCTATCCACCAACACTCCCAAATCCCTTGCCTCATCAATCTCCTGGGTTCCACCAATGTGATATACTGCTGCTAATCTTTTCACTCCAAAATGCATAACCTTACACTTTGCCACATTAAATTGACATCCATTTTCCCTAGCCCAGTCCTCCAAACTATCCAAATCATCCTGCAAAATTTTGACATCCTGTGCACTCACAATTACCCTACCCAACTTTGCATCATCAGCAAACAAGTGAACACTTCCTCTCAGATCCTTTCCTATATCGTTAATGAACAAATTGAAAAGTAGTAGTCCAAGAACAGAACCCTGTTGCACACCACTAGTCACAAGCCGTCTTTTGGACTCCACTCCTGAATAAACCACTCTCTGGTATCTCTCCACCAACCACCCTCCTATCCATCTCACCAACCCTATATCCATCCCCATCTGCTCCAGTTTACTGATTTAAGTTCCATGTGGTATCCTGTCAAAGGCCTTGGCAAGGTCCAGTAGAATCACTGTAAACCCATTACCCTTATCCACTTCAGCCATCACTGTGTTATAAAATGTGAGCAAGTTACTGAGGCATGATCTACCCTTCACAAAACCATGTTGTCCCCCATACAGTATCCCATTTTCATCTATCCAATGTATTCTTCTCTTGACTATTTTCTCCAAGACCTTGACAACGATTCCTGATATGCTAATCGGTCGGTAATTTACAACAGTAGTCTTGGAACCACCTTTATGCAGTGGAACTATTTTCCCCTCTTTCCACCTCCATCGGGACTAACCCAGACCCGAGACTCAAATTAAACAAAATGGTCAAGGGTACTGACAATTCTTTAGCTGCTTTTCGTACAACACGAGCTGGTATACCATCCAATCCAACAGATGTATTGACATTGAGGTTATGCAATAGACTACTCACCTCCACTTCATTCACCACAATTCCCGTATAATCTACTGGTACATTCATTTCTGCAATGTCACCACATGGATGGTATACTCTTTCAAAGTGCTCGCTCAGTAATTCAACTATATCAACTGATTCAGTTACCTCCTTACCATTGGCATTCTTTAAAATCATTCTGCCATATACATTGTTTCTTTTACTTGCAACATATCGAAAAAACTGTTTAGGATTCTCTTTAGCCTGCATGGCCAATGTTCTTTCGTAATCCTTTTTTGCTTTTCTTGCCACACTCGTTACCCTTCTGGCCTGGCTTTATGCTGTTCGTGTGCCCACCTTTCTCCTTAAATTCCCTCCATAGTTTTTTTTTTTTTTTTTTTCAGCTCAAGCTTAATGGTGTTATTCATCCATTTAACTCCTACTTGATTTATTATTCAGACTCTAGGTATACAGTCAGCCATTGCTTCATGCAAACACTTCTTAACTGCCTCCCATGCACTGTCAACGTCTAGCCCTTGCAGTTTTACATGCCATGGCACTGTACCAATCAATCTCCTAAGCTTGTCATACTTACCAGCCCGATAATTTCATATGTACCCTGTCTTAATTGTAAATTCCACACCTTTAGCCACCTCCCAAGTCAAGACCTCATGATCACTGTCACCAATTGGTGGCAACGTTTTCATATTCGTTACAGCTGCAATTACCAGGTCAAGCTCTCTCTGATCCCTAGTATTTTCCATTACATGCCGTCGCAGATAGTTATCCCTTAATAACTGCATAAAATCCAATTCCTTCCTCCCATGTGTCCTCTCCTTCTTCCAATCAATGTTACTATAGTTGAAATCTCTAATAATAATTATCCTCTTCCACTCATTTCTTCTATTTGCTTATGCATACTATCACCGCCATATATTCCATCACCTGGTCTATAGCAGCACCCTACTGTATATTTTGTTCTGCTAGTTTCAATCTCACACCACAAAGTGTGATTGAAAGTGTGTACCACCTTTTGGCAACTCGCAAACTTGGTTTGCTTACACTTGGATAAAGGATTAAACTAAATATATTATAGTCTAACCAAGTGTAACCAAAACTTCCAACATCTTTCTCTAAATCCAGAGTAATTTAATAATAAGGTGGTTCACCTTTTGACAACTCGTGTAAGTAAATATGACCTCTCCATTGCTTCTGCCTTAGTATCACCAATTCTGGGTCTGGCTCCCACTGACGAGACCTCAATAAAGATCAACACCGGTCTGGGTAGTGGCCCTTCCCTTAATGCATAGCATTATACATGTCTGCAAGGAGATGTGCTTTGCATTATGAGAGATACTGAGACAAGGAGTGATGAGAGCTAGGTCCACCTTTACTACCAGTTGCCTCAGTCCTGAAGATACTTCAGGTACATACTTTGTTTGCTTACACTTGGATAAAGGATTAAACTAAATTTATTATAGTCTAACCAAGTGCAAAATAAACTTCCAACATCTTTCTCTAAATCCAGAGTAATTTAATAATAAGGTGGTACCAGGTGACAGCTCGTATAGGTAAATATGACCTCTCCATTGCTTCTGCCTTAGTATCACCACTTCTGGGTCTGGCTCCCACTGACAAGACTTCAGTAAAGGTCGAAACTGGTCTGAGTAGTGGCACTTCCCTTAATGCATAGCATTATTCATGTCTGCAAAGAGATGTGCTTTGCATTATGGGAGATACTGAGGCAAGGAGTGATGAGAGCTTGGTCCTTTACTACGAGTTGTGTTAGTCCTGAAGATACTTTAGGCGCAAACTTTGTTTGCTTACACTTGGATAAAGGATTAAACTAAATTTATGATAATGTTAGTTCTGACAGATAACAAATTGATTTGGAGGAAAATTGTTGATAGGAAATTAGTAATGTTGTAAGTTTTTCTTGTAGTACTACCATAATAACTTGTACACCCCTTGAATATACATGTTAGGAATTTGATGATGATAAATAAATAAATAATAATACTGATTGTACTAACTTGTACAAAATTGAAGTTCGGAATATCGGGATGATGGTGGACAGAGATGTGGAGTTCAGGGGATATACTGCAAAAGTTGGCAAAATACTTCAAAGGATTACTTGGTTATTGAGAAACATAAAAGTCGAGATAAGGATGTTTGGAGAAATAGGGAGGACATAGATTCGGTCCCCCTTACTTGGGGATCAGGAGGTGTTAGAGGGAGGATCCTGATTTGAGTAATGAAGCTTGTGACAAGTGTGTGTGAAATGCTCCCTGAAGTATTGCACAGATTGATTAATAAGTAGAAAAGAGGGCACATGATAAAACTTCTTAGTTGCTAAAGGGGACACAGAAGCAGTTTTTCAGTACACGATAAATAGAGAGAGAGAGAGATAATAATAGAATTATTCTCATCATCATCATCATCATCAAATTCCTGCCATGTACCCTCAAGGGGTGTACAGGATATGACAGTACTACATGAAAAAATTACATCATTACTAACTTCCTATCCACAATTTTCCTCCAAATCAGTCTGTTACTTGTCAAGACTCCAACATTATCAGATCTTATATTTCTATCGTCTAAGGCACTTTGTACCGTATCAATCCACCTATATCTTGGTCTTCCTCTGGGTCGTTTTCCTGCCAACCTGGCAGAGAACACTTGTTTTGCTAATCTTTCCTCTCCCATTCTATTTAAGTGACCATACCATCTGAGATTAGCTCTGCTAACGCATTCCTGGATGCTGACAATGTCAAGTTCTTTCCTAATATCCTCATTTTTAATATAATATTGCCATTGATGCCATCTGTTCACGCCTCTAATCTTTCTCAGGACTCTCATATCTGCGGTCTCTAGTCTTTGGTCAAGTGTTTTACTTCTGACCCAGCTTTCAGATCCATAAGTTAAAATTGGTTTGAACACAGTCTTGTATACAGCTAATTTAGTGTTCCGACTAATTTCTTTCTTATTCCATATGAATTTATTCAATTGACTTCCCACCATACCAGCTTTGCTGATTCTGTTGTCTATTTCTATATTTAGTTTACCATCTTCAGTAAAAATTGTGCCTAAGTAGCTGAAATGTTTTACTTGTTCCACCGGTTCTCCATTCACAACACAGTTGACATTTTCAATGATTCTGCCTATTTTCATTGTCTTTGTCTTTTTATTGCTGACCTTCATACCATATCTATTACAACAGCTATTCAATTTAGTCAGAGAATCTTGCAGACTTGTAGCGGATTTATTTAGAAGTATAACATCATCCGCATAAAGCAAAGAGCTGACATTAACATCTCCAATTTTGATATCAGGTTTAATGCCACATTCCTTCATAATGTGATCCATATATATAATGAATAACAGAGGGGATAACGTACATCCTTGTCTCACACCAGATTTAACATTAAACCATCTTCCTGTACTTCCTTCAATTCTAACTGCTGACTCACAACTCAAATAAAGACTAAGTATTGCTTGATATAATGCCCCATTGACACCATATAACTGCAGTGTATTGAATAGCTTCTCTCTTGGCACTTCTCTCTTGGCACCTGGTACACGATAAATAGAGAGAGAGAGAGATAATAATAGAATTATTCTCAATTAAGCATTTATAATGTTTGTAACTTTAATGAACTTTAATAATCCTGCTGATTGTAATAGCATGTGGTCCTAGCTTACATATTTTTTGAGGCTTGTATTCTAATTGCATAAACATTGCTCAAGCTTGCAAAATATTGCAATATAAATGAATGTCTGTAATATTGTGGCATGATTGAAACAAATGACAATCTTTATTTTACTTACATTATTATTAAATATAAAAGATTAAATGGGTCATCCCTGTAAGTCATAAGAGTGTGGTTAGTAAGGGGTGTGTGGATTAGCCCCTCTCCCACCTTGGAGAGTGTTGAATAAGAATTGATTGTTGAATGGGTTGTCTGAGTAGTTGTGAGTGTCCTGACAGTGAATGAATTTAAGCATATATAGGTTAGTGTGTTTCTCTTGCAGTGGGTCTTCTGACTCCACGGAGATACCTGTATAATAATAATAATAATAATCTGATTCTCCATTCAACATTGGCTTTTCCTTTATCCTTACACTTGCATGTGTTGTTCTGTACTGTGGCATTTGGAAAGTAAAGGATCTTAAACTGGAACGTTATACTTACAAGGTAGTATCTACTACTCCACTTTAGAAAGTTATCATGACCTGCTTCTTTTGTCATTATGGTACCAATGAATAAGTTGGTTTTGTATAGCACTTTAAATTAAATTAAAGATGCCAAGAAATTATATTCCTGTTTAATCCTTTATCCAAGTGTAAGCAAACAAAGTTTGCACATGAAGTTTCTTCATGTGCAAACGTCATATTTCCCATATCCAAGTAGTGAAAAGTGTGATACCTTACTAGTAAAATACTCCTGATTAGAGCTAGTTGCAGAAAGTGTTTTTCACTTGGTTATAAATTAAATAAAAAATGCCGAGAAATTATATTCTTGCTTAATTCTTTATCCAAGTGTAAGTGAATAAAGTTTGTGTGTGTAGTATCTTCATGACTGGGCTACTTGTATTTAGAAGCTGATGACTTCACAGAATTTGAATACTGACCTCAGAGATGGGAAAAGGCTTATGAAGTTATTAGAAATATTGCCTGGTGAAAGGCTGGTAAGTGTTATAGTTTTTATAAATGAAACCGAAAGTGTTACATTTGATTCTCAAAATATCCAGTATTGCATTTGTACCCCTTGAACATTTTTTTTTTTTAAAACTCTTATTACAGATTAAAGAGAAGCTCTGTAAAAGAAAACATTTCTTAAGTGGGTCAACTCTCATTTTAAAGCAAACTGCTATATTGCAGATTTGTATACCAATCTCAGAGATGAGAAAATGCTTATGAAGTTATTAGAAAAGTAATATGGCAGTGATCACTAGCTAGCTACTAGATACTTCATGTGCCAACTTTGTTTGCTTACATTTGGATAAAGGCTCAAACAAGAATATAATTTCTTAGCATTTTTATTTTAATTTATACCCAAATGAAAGAGTACTGCTGTTTGTGGCTATCCACTATACAATGATATTATTAAATAATAAAGCAACACAAAAACCACAGTGATATCTTTAATTAGTAAATTGACAGATATTTTGTACTAAAATTGATAGTACATCCTCAGTGTCTGTAACAGTAATTGGAATGGAATACAAGCAAAACGTTCGGTGGATCACCTATTAAAATCCAATTGTTACCACGTGCTAGGAAATAATAGAAATAACAAATTTAATCTATTAAGATAAATGGTTTTTTACATAATATAAAAGCCTCTCAGATCTTTGAGAGAGAGACATACAGTTGTGTAAGATAGTTTCACAACTTCCTTTGAATAAGCATTCATATTTGAATCTGCATCTCTGAGGAGAACTGCTATATCCCACTGGACACTGAGTAGAGTCAATACTGTGCTGCACCAGACCAGACTTCAGAGGTTTGTTATAATCGGTATAATAGTGATGTTCTTTTATTATTTTTTCCAAAGAATCGCCAGTTTGTCCAAAATAAGAGACATCGCATTCGCATGGTATTTGGTAAACGCCAGCCAAAGATAGAGAAGACAGTTTATCCTTTGTAGAAGGTAATAAAGAAAAAATTTTGTTGATAGGAATATATGTTGGAATCAATTGATACTTTTTCAGAATTCTACCTATAGGTTCTGAGATTCCTGGAATGTACGGAATAGGAACTCTGCGGACTGTTGAAGAAACTGTAGGTGTTGGAATATAAGAGTCAAGTATCTGTTGGATTTGATTGGAGTTGTAATCATTTGATTCCATTAACTTTTTAATGATGAAAAGTTCTTGTTGTAAGATTATTGGTGAAGAGCAAATTTTATGTGCTCTATGAATTAGAGATTTAAGAATGCCAAATTTTTGAGACACGTGGTGTGCAGACTTTTTGTGAATGTATCTGCCAGTAAATGTGGGTTTTCGAAAGACGCTTATACTTGCAGAAGACGTTCTAGTAAGGAGGATATCCAAAAATGGTAAGGTACCAAAGTTTTCTTTTTCCATAGTGAATTGGATGCGTGGGTGAAGGTTATAGAAAAGTGGAAAGTTCATCTTCAGTGTGTGGCCAAACAGCAAAAACATCATCGACGTAACGGTACCAAAGAAATGGTTGAGGATCAATGGATGAGAACATAGTATCTTCGAATTGTTTCAAATAGTAGTTTGCCAAAGGTGGAAACAGAGGGCTACCCATGGCAGTACCTTCAATTTGTTTGTAGATTTTGTTTTTCCAACTGAAAACCTGAGTGGATGACACATATCGAATATCCTTGTGATATCTGGAGGGTAATCTTCATATAAAGAATTGACCGTGTCGGTTAATGGGATATTGTTGAACAGAGAAATGATGTCAAAACTGACTAATATTTCAGAATCTGTAATTTTAATATCCTTGATTTTTTTCAAGAAAATCTGTTGAGTTTTTATATAGGATCTGGAATGACCAGTGAGAGCTCTTAAGGAACGCGATAATACTTTTGCATTCAGATAAGTTGGAGAATCAATGCAATTTACGATAGGGTGTACAGGACAGCCTTCTTTATGGATTTTTTATGTGTTGCTTTATTATTTAATTACTATGCCACAGGTTCCACTAAAAGTCAGAATGATATTATTATATATCTTTTTATATTATATAAATTATGTATTTAATATTACATGTAATTGCATTTGTTTTTAATTCATTTTATTCAAATATAATTATAACATTTAATTTTTAATTGGTTCATATTTTAACTTCAGTCAAAAAATAAAGTATCTTGAGTTAAGTAAAGTATCCACACAATAATGTAATTGGTATTTAGCTTGTTGTGTTGTCACTTGATCATTGATGATTTAAGTTTTGTCTTATAGATATTTCTAAAAGTGTCAAAAGAAATTACCTAGTATTGCACCCCTTAAACATCCGCTCCCCCTCTTATTGCAGATGAAAGAGAAGCTGTGCAAAAGAAAACATTTTGTAAGTGGGTCAACTCTCATCTTGTTAGAGCAAACTGCCGTATTACAGATTTGTATACTGATCTCAGAGATGGGAAAATGCTTATGAAGTTATTAGAAATATTGTCTGGTGAAAGGCTGGTAAGTGTTACATACAGTTTTTTGTAAATGAAACTGAAAGTTTTACATTTGAATTTCAAAATAAAATTAAACATAAGAAAAAACGTTTTTCCCAAAGACTTTTATTAGGCTTTGATAATGATTTTCAAAGAAATGGTCAACTCATCGTTGCATTAAGTAATAAATTACACTTATTGAAACTAGCAGAAATTTTTTCTCTCACCTACTGTATTATTTTTATTGCATATTATGCCATGAGGAATGCAGTAGTAATATTTGTTGGAACCTGAGAAGCTATGCCAATAGACATAAAATAGACTGTTAGATCTTGAATGGGGACTCTTTCAACAAAAGAGTCAATCATTCAAGATTTAACAAGGAACACAATTCTGAGCTAGAAATACTTGTACTATTAGTTAAGAATGCAAAATATAAAAGAAAACCTGTTACAATTACCTTAGAAAGAAGTAAAGTTGAGGAGAAAATTGTATGTCTAAGTAGAATTATATTGTTAAAGTTATTGATGTCAAAATTATACTCTGTGTAAGAATGTAAATCTAAGTGCAAACAAAGGTTCAAAGGTTACTAGCTAGCTGCCTACGATGACATAACGCCCACAACGGAAGCGTTCGTGGAAGGTGAGCTGAACTCGCGTTCGGTGAAATGAGCGCTCATCAAGGAGCAGAAGTGTGATGCAATCGCGTAGGGGCGAATAGGAGAGCACAATGAGAGATCTTCCAATACGAAAAGAGGGCGCTACAAAGAAGAATGAAAAGCGAGTTGAGTTCACTCGGGTTTGAAACCCCCCCCCCCCCCCCGTTTTTTCTGTTCCTGTTTTCTTGTGTGGTCAAGCAGAGTACTGACCGATCGACAGCACTGGAAGTAATCTCCTTCCTGGTTGCTATCTGAAGGAGTCGGGCATGCTATACGTGAGCGGATGGCAGACATCAACTAGGGCCATTGGTAAAACTTTACTGATGCCAGACAGTGGAAAAGTTATTATTATTATTGTTCCGGGAAACAACAAGGAGTCGACAGACTCATCGAGGGAGGCCCTAACATCATGTCAAGAACAACTATTCAACATTCACACAGCATCTATCATACCTTGCCTTGAACTCATTCACAGTAGTAGCACCCACAACAGACTCTGGAAGCCTATTCCACTCATTCACCACTTTCCAAGTAAAAAACCTAGCTATAACACCCTTGTCAACCACGCTCTTGCCCAGCTTCCATGCATGGCCCCTAGTCCTCCCACCACCAGTCATATTTTCAAAAATATCTTCTGGATCAATCTTATAAAAACCCTTCAGTAATTTGAATGTCTCAATCATATCACCCCTCCTTTGCCTATCGTCCAATTTCTGCAACCCACAAATCTTCAACCTATTCTCATAAAGTTCATTCCACAGACCTGCTATCATCTTGGTCACTCGTCTCTGGACCCTCTCCACTTCCTCCCCATCACGAAGAAACCCTGGTGCCCATAACTGGGCACAGAAGTCAAGATGGGGTCTTATCAAGGCTCGATACAGAGGAACAACAACTTGTTTGTCTCTGCATGTTAAAGTATTTTTCAGAAGCCAAGTGATTTGGTGAGCTGTTTTAGTCACTTTTGCAATGTGCCCCCCTAAACTTCAACTCCCTATCCACCAACACTCCCAAATCCCTGACGTCATCAATCTCCTGGAGTACGGTTCCACCAATGCGATATACTGCTGCTATTCTTTTCACCCCAAAGTGCATAACCTTACACTTTGCCACATTAAATTCACATCCATTTTTCCTAGCCCAGTCCTCCAAACTATCCAAATCATCGTGTAAAATTCTGACATCCTGTGCACTCACAATTGCTCTACCGAACTTTGCATCATCAGCAAACAAGTGAACACTTCCTCTCAAATCCTTTCCAATATCATTGATGAAAAATTGAAAAGCAGTGGTCCAAGAACAGAGCCCTGCAGCACACCACTAGTCACAAGCCATCTTTTAGACTCCACTCCTGCATAAACCACTCTCTGGTATCTCTCCTTCAACCACCCTCCTATCCATCTCACCAACCCTATATCTATCCCCATCTGCTCCAGTTTATTGATTAGGGTTCCATGTGGTATCCCATCAAAGGCCTTGGCAAGGTCCAGTAGTATCACTGTAAACCCATTACCCCTATCCAGTTCAGCCGTCACTGTGTTATAAAACGTGAGCAAGTTACTGAGGCATGATCTACCCTTCACAAAACCATGTTGTCCCCCATACAATATTCCATTTTCATCTATCCAATCCTGTATTCTTTTCTTGACTAATTTCTCTAAGACCTTGACAATGATTCCTGATATGCTAATCGGTCGGTAATTTACAACAACAGTCTTCGAACCACCTTTATGCAGTGGAACTATTTTCCCCTCTTTCCACCCGCTCGGGACTAACCCAGACCCAAGACTCGAATTAAACAAAATGGTCAAGGGTACTGACAATTCTTTAGCTGCTGGTATACCATCCAATCCCAAAGATGTATTGACATTGAGGTTATGCAATAGACTACTCACCTCCACTTCATTCACCACAATTCCTGTATAATCTACTGGTTTATTCGTTTCTGCAATGCCACCACCTGAATGATATATTCTTGCAAGGTGCTCACTCAGTAACTCAACTATCTCAACTGATTCAGTTACCTCCCTACCATCGGCATTCTTTAAAATCATTCTGCCATGTACATTTTTCCTTTTACTTGCTACATATCTAAAAAACTGTTTAGGATTCCCTTTAGCCTGCCAATGTCTTTTGTAATCCTTTTTTGCTTTTCTTACCACCCTCGTCACCCTTCTGGCCTGCGCTTTATACCGTTCATGTGCCTGCCGGTCACCTTTCTCCTTAAATTCTCTCCATAGTTGTTTCTTTTTTTTTTTTTGCTGCTCAAGCTTAATGGTGTTATTCATCCATTTAACCCCTGCTTGATTTATTATTAGGATTCTAGGTATACAGTCAGCCATTGCTTCATGCAAGCACTTCTTAACTACCTCCCATGCACTGTTAACTTTTAGTCCTTGCAGTTGTACATGCCATGGTACTGAACCAATCAAACTCCTAAGCTTGTCATACTTTCCAGTTCGATAATTCCACATGTACCCTGTCTTAATTGAAAATTCTACACCTTTAGCCACCTCCTAAGTCAAGACCCTATGATCACTCTCACCGATTGGTGGCAATGTGGTCATATTTGTTACAGCCAAATCCTCAGATGTAATTACTAGGTCAAGCACTCTCTGACCCTTGGTATTTTCCATTACATGCTGTCGCAGATAGTTATCCCTTAATAACCGCATTAAATCCAATTCCTTCCTCCCGTGTGTCCTCTCCTCACTCCAATCAATGCGACCATAGTTGAAATCTCCCATAATAATCACCCTCCTTCCACTCATTTCTTCTATTTGCTTGTGCATACTGTCACCACCATCTTTTCCATCACCTGGTCTATAGCAGCACCCAATTGTATATTTAGTTCTGCTAGCCACAATCTCACACCAAATGGCCTCAAATGTGCTCTTTTCTCTATCCTGCAATTCAACTTCTATTCTCCTTGGCTGTAGCTCATCAGCCATCATCAACAATACTCCTCCCCCCATTTTATTCTCTCTGTCATTCCTGAACACACTATACCCATCACATTCAATCCCACTGGCTATATCATCTACAGTCAGCTATGTTTCACTAATACCAATAACCTGTGGTCTGGAAGTGCCAATCATGGCTAAAACTCTTCCTTCTTGTTCCTAATACTCCTAGTATTAGGAACAAGAATTTAAGTACATGAATTTAAGACCCCCGTTAGCCCCAACCCTACCTTGATGCCTTATATTAACTATCCCACTCTGATTTGTTGTCCTTATTTGCTCTGGCATATTATATTCATTCTTACATTCAACTGCCTCCCTAAGGACTGTATATCTACCCCCCCCCCCTTGACAAATCTAGTTTCCCTGAATTTGCACATCCACTACATTCAGCAACACTTTCTCAAGCCTTCTTACACCGTAACCATTCAAATGCAAGCCATCCATCTTATATAGATCCTTTCTCCTATCAAACTCACTCCACACGTCCACAAATTCCACATCACTCGCCATACATAACCCACGCATAAAGTCATTCGCAATTATGGCCCTCCTTTTTAACATTTCACTGTCATACCGTGGCAAAAGACTAATCATTCTAACTCTCTCACTCTTTTCTTTTGCTACCTCAAACAATTCATTCAGGTCTTCTATCATTTCCATTTATCTCCTTTCAAATCATTCATACCTGCCACAACAATCATATCTTTCACCCTTTCCTTTTGCTCTCTAATAGACTCAGTTACATCTTTTATGGTCGCAGCAGGTTGGTACGATTTTGTCAAATCCTCTTCTAACACACCTCGTACTAACAAGTCTCCATACAGCACTCTATCCTTCATTTTGTTCATGTTCACGTTCATACGTCTATTTTTCCTGTCATACCTTTTATTATTGGTTGGTTCATTCAGTCGACTTTTGTTCATGCACTGTAGCTGCTGTTGTGCCCTTTCTATCGCACCATTCAACAACGCGATCTCACTCAATGCATCTATCTCATCTTTTTTATTCTCTGAGAAACCATTAATACTATCATTCACACTTTCTACATTCACACTCTCACAATTCTCATGTACAACCTTGCCGTTTCTTGTCATATCCCTATTTTCTTCATTCTCAAGTTTGACAAAAATATCACACTCATGATCTGAGATACACTTCAATTCCTCATTCTCCCTACATTTTCTACACACATTCAATCCTTTATTATCATCTAACCACACTCCAACTGCACTCCGCAAAGCGTACATTTCACAGTTAGTACACTGAATCATCTCTTTTATACTGCCGTTCTTTGATAGAGATGGCGAACCATCATTACTGGCCGCCATTTTCCTTCGTACAGGTGCCATACTTATTTGCAACGTGTTTTATCAAATTATAAGTTATAACACACCAAAAACACACAAACAGATGCACTAAAATATGCAAGGCAAACAAACTACGCAATATTAAGTAATTTTAGCAATGATAACTGAAAATAATACTTATCAGGAGCTTGCACGAACACTACACACTACGATATAACCTCGAACCCGAAAAATTCCCCAAAAAGGATGGCCGAGATGACGATATCGATCTGGTAGATGAGCGTTTGTGCGGAAAAGTGGAAGGAATGGCGATTTGCGTCGTTCAGCGTAACCTCCACATGGACACGACTCGATAAAGCAAAAAGACATCTGACTACAAAGGACGGACGAAAGAAATGCAATATCCTCTCAGAACACTGGTAATGTACAGTAAATTCCTTATTCTTGTAACAATTAGTATTGGGGCAAAGAGAGAAGAGCAGATTTCTAATTGAGAAGAAAGAGAACTTTTAAGTGATTTTGTGCTCAGTAACGTGTTAAACATAGTCTGAAAGCCAGAGAGTATACAACACTTAGTTGAATGTGAATTGATCTTTGTTAGCTAGTTTTACTTAGAATTTTGAACTAGTGTTTTATGATGAATGTGTACTTACTTAACTTAGAGATGTAAATAGAGTATTTGATAATTAGAATGTTCCCTGTTGCTTAGCTAGTGAATTAGAATTTTGATATGACATACCTTTGATGTGTGGAAGTTTATTGTATGTAATTTGATAATTAATAAACATGTTTTTTCTATGTAAGCCTGAGTTTGTCTGAGCATGAGACTGATTTGACCACTCGTTAAAGTTCAAACCTGTGAATAAGGGAAATTAAAGAAAGTTATAGGCCATGACTGCAATGTTGAAGTTTCTATAGGCACTTAATACTTTAACAAGATTAGGTAATACTTGAACTCTGGGAAGGTTTCTTTGTACAAGAATTCTTCTGTACTAGGACTCTGGCTGGCGCAGCTATATCAAACAAATTTTGTCAGAGTTCCGAAAGGAGAAATGGCCCCAGGGAGATAGGTTAGAGATTTCAGGCTTAGTAGGTACGACAGGGATTTAGGATAGAGAAATAACAGAAAAGTGACGCCATAACAATGGCACAGCTGACGTAACAACTAACCAGTCGACATAAAGAATCATTCATAGCAGCTGTAACAATAAAACAGTCGACATAACAAGACTTAACTATGTAAAGGGAGGGGAAATACCATGTCCAAAATACTATCCTCTCTTAAAACACACAATAGCCAACTCTACTTTAATCCATTCACTTGTATTGCTATACTTTAAATGGTAAATCCAAATACACATATCACAATGGAGGTTAGTGTAAAAATTATAGTTTTGATTTGTGTTTGCTGGATAGAAGGTTAAGGGCCATTTTATAAGCAAAGTTCAGCATTTCACACAGCTTGTGCTTTAATATTGCCATTATTTCCCAAGTTCTTGACATTTATTGAAAAATGTAATAAGATGAGCAGTTTTTAATTTTGTTTTTCAGTACTGAGTACTTGATTTATTTTTTGCTTCCAGTAATATCATTTTTTAGCTGCATTTTGAAGAAGTGTTCAAAACATTAATTATTCAAGACGGAAAAATGCCCAGACTCACGAGACTTGTTACTACACTGATTATGGGCATGTATTTTGTATTATTTTCTGCATAGAACTAAACATTTATATTCTTAAAAATGGCTGTATATAGATGGGATAATATCCTCTTATTTCTCTCACCATGACCATGTAAAATTTACTGAGTATAAATATCAGAGAAAAAAACAACTCCATTTTGCTAATATTAAGAAGTAGAGCACATTTATTTGATTTAAAAATGCCAATCTGGTTGGCTGATTGGTTAGCATGCCTGCTGTCAACTAACAGGCTATGGATTTGAACTCTGCAATGGACATTCATCATAATAGGAAGGCTTGTGAAATTTTGATCAAGCATACTAATCTAAACAATAATTGTGGCCTTAACATCCCAAGAATATTATTGGCACGCATTCAGCCCACATAACTTATGCTTTTAAGTTCCTCAGCAAAAACTGACTTCAGGACTCTATGTATTAATTTCAGCTCCTATTTGATATATTAGCCATCACTAATACTGTTTTTTTTTGTTTTAATTATCTAGCAGTGATCACTAACTAAATAGTTAACAGAACTCTTTGATATAATGCTTTTGGTATTATTATTACACAAGACTTTTAGGGAGTTAGGGACTCATTGGAGAGGGGAGTGCATATCACTCACACCATATCATACCTTCTCTCAAATTTATTCTTGCTACCTGCACTCAGTCTCCAAAGGCAAGCATTTCAGTCATGCACTACTCTATGAGAAAAAAAATAGCTCTTGTGCCTTTCTTGACTGCATTCATTATCACCATGGATGACCTCGTTTTCTTTCCCGTCTTCCATAAAATGAAAAATCCATCTGATAGTATTCTGTATGACCTTTGAGAAGTTTGTAGATTTATCATATCTACAGGTCACTCTTACCTTCATCATTCTCCTTTGCACCTTTCTACTGTACCTGCATCACCTTAGAAACCAGGAGAACAGATATGCACAAAAGAGTGAGATGAGGATGTATCAAAGCCTTGTAAACAGGCAAAATCACTTTGTTATTCTTACATATCAATGCATTGCAGTTATCCTCTGAACTTCAACCTCTTATCTAGTAAACCAACACCTATAAGCGACCCCTGACTGGTCAGTTTCTAACAAAAGCCAGGCTTTCTCTTTCCTTGCAGATTCCGTTCTAGGTGTGTTTTAAGTTATTTCTAATCCATCTAAATTTTCGTTTTCTGATTTCAAGGTGAGTTTTTTGCTGATTTGTTCTTTTCAAGCGGTTTTTTGTTAGTAATAATTTGTGGCCACCAAATTCGAACTATGCTCTGCAGACATATGAATGTTTGTAATTTTCTTTGTATTTCCTTTGAAACCAGCCACATTTGGCATCCATAGAAAAGAACTCATTTAATACATGCATTACATATTTTTAATCTTGTATCTGTGGCAATATTTTTCATTTTCCATACTCTACTAAGTTTAGCATATGCACTTCTTGTCTTTTGAATTCTTATGTCAACATCTACAGAGGATTTGAAATTGGAAGCGATCACTATTTAGTCTTGAGCAGGATAAAATTGAATTTCATATTGAAAAGAATAACATGTAAGAAAGTTTTAAAGCAAATAAAAGTTGAGCAGCTCTCAGATGCTCTCAAATGAGAAAGCATGACTAAAATACACAAAGATTATTGAAGAAAAAATGAAAGAGTTTGAGAACAGGAACCAAACTTTGGAGATTCAGTGGCAAGCCTTGAAGAAAACCCTGATTGATTCAGCCAGAGAGGCATGTTGTGAGGTTGTCTGCAAGGATGGAAAAATCAGACCTCCATGGTGGACACAGGAACTCAAAGAGGCAGTGAAGGAAAAGAAGAAAGCATATCCAAAGTTCCTGGCAAATAAGTCAGCTTGTGCTCTAAGAGAATACACAGACAAATGCAAGAATGCCAAACACTGTAAAATTAGCTAAACAAATGTCATGGGAGGACTTTGGCAAGAACATAGAAAATAAATATCAAGAAGGTGGTAAGATATTCTGTAGGTTGTTGAAGAAGCTTAGGAATGGAGGAAAGAGTGCTGTAGAAGGAGTTAGAGATGATAAAGGTGACATGAAAATGTGTGAAAAAAAAGATATCCTTGAAGTATGGAGTAATTACTTTGAAAAATTGCTAAATGAAACAAGCAGTGTTGACAGCACAGTGGTAAAAAAACACTCAGCAGGCACACAGTCAGGAATACATATCCATACTTGAAGTAGAAAAAGCCATCAAAGGCTTGAAATGTGGAAAGGCAGCAGGAGTAGATGATATTCGACCAGAAATGCTGAAATATGGTGGTATAAAAGTCTTACAGTGGCTGCACTGCATAGTTCAGAAAGCCTGGACAGAAGGACGAATTCCCGATGATTGGAGTAGAGCTCTAATAGTACCCATATATAAAAAGGGAAATAAAACTGAATGTGAGAATTACAGAGGTATTTCCCTACTGAGTGTTTCGAGCAAGATTTATGCCCAGATAAATTGATGAAGAACTAGCTGGGATCAGTCCAAATAGAGGCTGTCAGGATCAGATCTTCATTTTACGACAATTAGTTGAGAAAGCATGGGAATATAACAAGATCTGTATTTAAGTTTTGTCAATCTGGAAAAGGCAAGGTGCCAAGAGAGAAGCTATTCAATATGCTACAGTTATATGGTGTGAATGGGGCATTATATCAAGCAATACTTAGTCTTTATTTGAGTTGTAAGTCAGCAGTTAGAATTGAAGGAAGTACAGGAAGATGGTTTAATGTTAAATCTGGTGTGAGACAAGGATGTACATTATCCCCCTCTGTTATTCATTATCTATATGGATCACATTATGAAGGAAAGTGGTATTAAACATGATATCATAATTGGAGATGTTAATGTCAGCTCTTTGCTTTATGTGGATGATGTTATACTTCTGAATAAATCCACTACAAGTCTGCAAGATTCTCTGACTAAATTGAATAGCTGTTGTAATAGATATGGTATGAAGGTCAGCAATAAAAAGACAAAGACAATGAAAATTGACAGAATCATTGAAAATGTCAACTGTGTCGTGAATGGAGGACCTGTGGAACAAGTAAAACATTTCAGCTACTTAGGCATGATTTTTAGTGAAGATGGTAAATTAAATATGGAAATAGACAACAGAATCAACATAGCTGGTTTGGTAGGAAGTCAATTGAATAAATTCATGGATCTGAGAGCTGGGTCAGAGACCGCAGATATGAGAGTCCTGAGACAGATTAGAGCCATGAACAGATGGCATCAATGGTAATATCTTATTAAAAAACGAGGATATTAGGAAAGAACTTGACATTGTCTGCATCCAGGAATGCGGTAACAGAGCTAATCTCAGGTGGTATGGTCACTTGAACGGAATGGGTGAGGAAAGATTAGTAAAACAAGTGTTCTCTGCCAGGTTGGCAGGAAAACAACCCAGAGGAAGACTAAGATATAGGTGGATTGATACGGTACAAAGTGCCTTAGACGATAGAAATATAAGATCTGATAATGTTGGAGTCTTGAGAAGTAAGACTGATTTTTGAGGAAAATTGTAGTTAGGAAGTTAGTAATGACGTAAATTTTTCAGGTAGTGCTATCATATCCTGTACACCCATTGAGGGTACATGTCAGGAAATTGATGATGATGTTTCAACATCTCTAGTTGCTTCTCTATCTGCAGATAAAATGCTGTCGAGATATGTAAAATAATTTTGATTTTTCCATTTTCAGTTGCACTTTGTGCTTTGTTGTTTACAATGATTCTCATTTCTTTTGTTTTGTTTGTATTTATTTTCAAACTGACTTTCAGTGATTCTTCTTGTAATGTGGTTAGTTTGTTTTGAATATATGCATATCTGTGAGCAATTAGACATATCATCTGCATAGTTTAGATCAGCGTTCTTCAACCTTTTTACACCTGCAGACCAGGGAAAATAGGAGAAATAGTTCGCAAACCAGCTGACGGCTAAGACAGAAACATAAACCAATTTAGATTGTATTTTATTTATTAAATCCAATGTTATAAAATTACAATTTTTAGTTACTGTGACATCTGCTGCTGCTTAGAGGTTAGAAAATTTGATATACGTCGCTGGAGTGTTGTGTCTAATAGATGAAGCACTGCAATAACATCCATTCGATTTCTCTGTTTGCTTTTTATTACTAACATGGCTGAAAAAGTCTTTTCACGCAAATTGGAAGTCGAAAAAATGACCAACAATTTGATAGCCTCATAACTCGGAGATGGATATTCTTTTTCGAGTGCTATCCAAAATTGAGACTGATTGCATTTTATGTCTGGACACCAGAGTGACATCAGAAGACAACTTGATCAGCTTTTCTTTTTCACGAGAATCAAGTGCGCATGATTTTATATCTTCCAAGAAGGGATTATTAATCCAGAGGGGTTACCTTTGCAAGGATCCTCATTTTCAGGGAAATAATTATTAAAGTTTTCAGCTAACGCCCTTAAATGTTGACTTATTATGTTGATTATGACTTTCTTGTTGACATCAGCAGCAATCAAAAATTCTCCCAAAAGTGGAAATATTTCTATATTTTTCTCTTGTATGTGACTATCCCAAAGAACCAGCTTCTTTTTGAACGCATCCATTTTATTTCTCAGTGTAAAAGTATTTGTACAAGACCCCTGAAGAGAAATATTAAGTTTCTTAAGAAGGCTAAATATGTCTGCCATATTTGCAAGCTTAGCCATCCATTCCTCATTCAACAAAGACTACTGGGTCAGATTTTCGCTCTTGCAGAAACTGCTTTATTTCTTCCCTCAGTTCGAAAAAGCGTGCAGGATCCCTTCCTCTCAATCACCACCTCACTTCTGCATGGAGAAGGAGATGTTGGTGGTGTGAATCCATACTCTAACACAGTGACGTGAATAGCCTGCAGTTCATAGCTCGATTACAAATTTCATTAATGATCTTCACCACGTCATTCATCACAGTGTTTAGTTCAGTAGAAAGCTTCTTTGCTGCTAGGTGCTCCCGGTGGATCATACAGTGAGTGGATAAAACTTCTGGATGCGCAACTTCCTTTATTTTTGCAACTACTTCTGAGCGACGTGCAGTCATGTTCGCAGCACTGTCTGTACACACTCCGACGCATTTGCTCCAGTCTAAGCCCTGCGCTTGAAAATATCCATCAAGAGCATCAAATATCTCTGAACTAGTGGTCCGTCCAGGTAAGTCAAGGCAACAAAGAAGTTCTTCCCTTAAGTCTTCATCTTCATTATACCTCACGAAGCAAAGTAGGATTCGAGTTTAATCGTGAAATATCTTGATTTCTTTATCCCCTCTACAACTTACTTTTCAATATCAGTGGCCATATCAACAATTCTCCTTTAAATGGTGGTGTCCAAAATCGATATAGTCTCCATGTTTTAGTGGCTTCAGTACTCAAAATTTCTTGTACGACATCTAAGATGCAAGGCTTTACTAACTCTTCACCAATAGTAAACAGTTTTTTCATTTTAGCTATTTGAAGAGCAACTAAATAAGACACTCGAAGCAGCGACTTGTCACTAGTCGTCATCATTTTCATTTCACTTTTCTGACTTTTCATCTGGTCATGTAATCTTTGAAAAAAGTCCAGTGGCTTATCAGTAAAATCTCTATGCTTCAAATGCAAATGACGAGCAAGTTAGGAAGGTTTCATAGTGTCGTTTGACAGAATTTCGGGACATACTGCACACAAAGGCCATGGTGATAGTTCACTGCCAGGGGGCTACAATGAAACCAAGCTTTAAATAGTCCTTGTCGAAACGCTAACAAAGTTTCCTTTTCTTTTTTTGGTTTGTGTTGCTTTTCTTTGTTTCTTCTAAACTTGAAGCACTAGTACTTGCCATACTTTTGGTATCATCACTACTTTTCTCCTGAATATTGTCCTTGACTCTACTAAAGAAGGTTAAAAGGTTTTGCTGTTTGACTTTTTTTGTCTCCATTTTGTACGGTTTCAAATTTTACGAAAGAAAGAACTTGTTTTCTGAAATACCACATCACAATATTACAAAACAATACGGATGAGCGCGATAAAATAAGAATTTTTGTGATATGTTGTCGACAGGCGAGCTGATGCAATACTGGCATTTGAAGACTGCACGCTTCGCCTATACTTCCGGTGCTACATTGTCGTGTGCAGCGTCCTGCTTGCCCTGCATCTATGTAGCATCCGAATCATGTAGCCGCTACATGATTGGGGAAAATTTTTGGCAGACCACTAGGAAATTTCTGCGGACCACAGGTTGAAGAACAAGGGTCTAGATCACCCAAAGTTCTCTTTATTTTCTATGATATTCTTTGGCATGTTTCATTGCTGTCTGTTCTAGAACTTCATCTAGTATCAGTATAAATAATAAGGGAGATAGCATATACACTTCGAAAGGGTTGTGACAAATATCCATCATTCAGCACTTGGCATTGGAATTTGTTACATCCTTCCTGTATGAGGTTTATTATCATCTATGGCATTCCTGTATTTTGAAGTGCATTTCACACATGAAGGCTTTTTCTAATCCATAAACAGCAAATATAAAGTAGAGTTAAATTCACCCAGCTGTTCGATTATTATTCTTAAGGTGTTAATCTAGTCTATACCTGATCTATTTGGCCTAAAACCAGACTGCTCTCTTCTCATGCCCTCATCTAGAATATTAAAGATTATGAAAGAATAATTTTGCAGAAAATTTTGCTAATGACACATAGCAGGTTTATGCTCCTCCACTTATTATAGTTTCCCAAATCTCCTTTCTTTAGTATTTTTTCCCTTCCCTAGGGATTGGAATACAAGGATAATGGTATTCCAATCCCTAGGTATTTTCCCCGGATATCTTGGAATAGTGGGTAGAGCATATCTGTGATTGTTGCCGTGTCAAACTGTAGAACCTCTGCTGTGATACCATCATGTCCTGCTGCTTTCCCATTTTTCATTTCTTTAATAGCTTTTTTTTTTTTTTAATCTCCAATTTAGATGGTGGGCTGGTATCAGTTTTTAATCCATCTACTACCTTTTTTTTTAAAATTCTGTTTGTATTCTGTCACTGCTGTTGTTCAAGATTTGACTAAAACATTGTCTCCACCTTTCCAATTGTTCTTCTGTTGTGACTTGAATTTTTCCATTGAGATCCTTCACTGGGACATTCATTTTGCATGTCTTCTTATAATACTGTGCAGCTCTATATACTTGTCTGTAGCTTGTTTTGCCCTCAATGCTAGTTCTTCAAACAATTGTTATTTTATCTTTTCTAGCACTTCTCTTAACTTTTTTTTATTTATAATCTTATATTTGTCTTTAAGTTCATTTTCCTTTTGGGGAATATTTCTTACACATAATTTCAGGCTTTTTTTTTTTTTTCTTTCATCCACTAGTCTCCAAGTTTCCATTGAAAAAAAAAAGTTTGCTGAAGGGTTGGGTAGCCTTATAGTTTGTTTTTTTCTTGCTAAGAAAAGTAACCTGCATGCTTTGTAAATTTGAGTAATTCCAAGATATTAGGAGGAAGTTACTTTATTAAATCAAGAATGTCTGCTATTGGTAAATTAGGAAGTAATATCGAAACTATCCATTATGAATCCTTAGGGATGTGATTTTTCAGGAGTGATTTGAAATGAACAATGTTTTTATAAAGGTTGAGTACCAGCAGTGGTTAAATTCAGCTGGGGCCCGGCCCTGGATCTTTTTTATGCACTGGGCTCAGACCCGGAATTTTTCTGTTTTGTGACTTTTCTCCCTTTACAGTAATTATGCCTACATTATTGTGTTATTATTCAACAATTGTTTTCAGTTTTGAATGTGTATGTAAAGTCAGTATCAACAGTCGCCTGATAATGAACACGTGATGAAAGGGACGGGGAGGTTTGGAGCTTCCTGTAATGCGTTATCTTGCAATGATTGACAAGTAAACATTATTGCAGCGTAGTGTAGCAGAATTTTGACAGACTCGTAGCAATATTTTGTCTTTTCTAGTTGGCAACTGTTAGTAACCAACAATAGAACAGCATAATGGCAGTTGTTTATCAAAGCTTGTGGTTGTGAGAAGCACAAAGAAAATCATGTAATATTTTTGTGTTTATGTAGACCTACTATTTCAACTATGGATAAGTACATTGGTACCTTCTTTAAATGGAAAAATAGCTCGGATGACAGTGATAATACAAAATGAGTTTGCAATTACAGTTTGTATATAGATTTTGAAGAGAAAGAAGTCTGTAATGAATCCACAGAAACACAGGATTATCATCAGTTTCAATGCAATAATATTAATATGTTGAATGAAAGGAAAGATTTGCCGACTTGCTAGATATCGACCAGTGGATAGAATTAAAGGTAAATACAGTTAGTCATTTTGTAAGGATGGAGGTTTGGGGTGTATAACATGTGCAGAGGTACAGACCCTAGGCACAAGTTCTTCACATCACAGTATTCACTAAGCATCTGAGTGGATAAATGGATTAATACGTATTAAAGGGGAAGGGTCTAAACAATGTCAACAAAAGCAACTCCAAAAGAAAATTTAGAAGCAATTATTAGAAGTAAAAGTGAATTCATTGCTACACATTGTAGAAGAATTAGCTCACAAAATCACATGCCATGTGTTTTGCCAAGCATAATCGTCCTTTTGTAGATCATCCAAAATTAATTGATTTTCAGATTCTTAATGGGCTAGATGCGAGGTGTGTTTTACATAGTAATGCGACATGCACTGAGATAGTGAATCATATTGCAAAACAAATGAAACATAAAATTGCAGACAGCATTATAAATCATAGAACCAAAATTTCTACTATTCTGGATGGAAGTACATCCATAACCAGACTGTTCTGATAGTGTACATACCGGGTACAATAAATGGTGGTGATGTTACAACACTATTCTTTGACTTAATTCGATTAGAAAGCACCAATGCAATGGACATCAAGAACTCACTTATGAAGTATCTTGAAAAGCACGGTCTGAAAAAAGAAGTTCTGCAGGAAATTCTAATTGGATTATGTATGGATGGGGCTTCAGTTATGCTAGGGAAATGAGCAGGTTTGGCAACATTGATGAAAGAAGATTTTCCAACAATTTTAACATGGCACTGTATAAATTATCGCTTAGAACCTGCATTTGCATGATTCAATGAAAGATGTTATGACAAAAAATCATTTTGTGGTGTTTCTTGATAAGGTATACTCAACTTTTAGTATATCTCCAAAGCACTTACATGAACTAAGGAAATGTGCAGAACAGTTGTTCTGCAGTCTCACCAAAGTGGAAAAGATGTCTACTCGTTAGGTTGCATTAAGTTTTTGGGTTGTGAATTCTATTTAGAATAACTATGCATCATTGCACAGTTTCTTTACATATGCAGCTCATGATGGAAATCAAGATAGTAAAGAAAGAGCAACATTTCAAGGGCTAGCCGGTAAATTTGAAGAAACGTAATTCATAAACAATTTAGGAATAATGATGGATGCGTTATCTGAGCTTTCTAGCCTCTCGGAATCTTTGAAAAAACAGTGTGATGTTACCTAGAGCAAACCAACTCCTGCACAAAACAAGAGAAGTATTTAAAGGTCACAAAGAGAGAGAAGAGGTATTTACTGGAGGGAAGTTTAGAAAGCTGTAGAAGCAAATCAATTCAAAGGAGTCTTGAAAGTGTTTTGGGGTAAGAACAACACGATGGAAATAAAAAAAGGACAATTTTATGAGAGTATAATCACATATTTGACAAGTTGGTGCATGACAGATAAGAACACAAAGTACTCAGAAATGATGACAGTAGTTTTACCTGAGTATTAGCCAGATGATATTGCCATGGACTGGTGAACAATAATTGAAAAATTTTGTTTTTTCTGTGTTATCGTTAGGTCATTCAACTTATTGGGATTTTAAGCACAGTGGAGATAATCATGTCAGCACCATGAAGAAACTTCTGAAGTGTGTGTTGAAACAATACCAGTGAGCAATGCAGAGTGCGAGTGGCAATTCAGCATTATGAACGATATTTTGACACCGACAAGAAATGCGCTCGTGGTTGAAAATATCTTATCTTTGCTGACAGTAAATAGTTGTGGTCTGTCAATTTCCCAGTGGGATCTTTTTCCATATGTTAAACGCTGGATGTCCCAAGGAAGAAACAGTGCCCTTGCTTATTGTAAAAAGAGACTTGATGCAGAGACAGACAAATCGAAGGAAGCCTTGTGGAAACTATTACTATTGTAGACCTCCTGCAACTGTTAACTAAGGGTAAGCAGCCTTGATATTTTTGTGCACTTTCCTGTACATTTCACTAGTTAAAGCCTGATGACTTTAACTCCACCAGAATGAATGAATAAATAAATAAATAAATAAAATTTAAAAAATTGTTGCATCAATCTAGTAATAGTCTCACATTTATGATCCTTATTTTAAGGAACCCAGAGCTTATTCGTTTAGAATTTAACCACTGGTTACCAGTAAGGAGTAGGAGGGGAAAGCAAGTGACTTAGCTAACTGTTGAACAACTTTGTAAGTTGGTCTGTCTGCACTATGAACTATAGGGCATAGGGGAGTATTGAATTTATGGATTTTAGGTGCTCCATAAATATGGGGTTGTTTAATATCAACAGGTTTTGATTTGTTAATGATTTCTTTGGGACAAGAAGCAACTTTTTTTTTTTCAATAATTTATGTACTCTTTTCTTTTGAGACATAGTGAAGTTTGATCTTTGATTTGGTAAATAAATTGGCATCTAGGAAATCCTGCATTTTTTTTCTTTTTTTTTTCTTTTTTTTTTTCTTATGCTAACAGTTGTTATATGCCATCCAGTCTTTTTCGATTCTTAGTAATTTTGTGAACAAGGGCTCTTTATCTCACTCAGGCTCTTGTCCTTTCTTCCAGTGGTTGTAAGTTCAAGTTGGTATGCACTTCTATGTTGTCCATCAACTCTTTTGTGGCCTTCCTCTTCTCATTCCCTTTCCTAACACAACTGCCTTTTCCAAAGATTCATCTGTCCACATAATGTGTCCAAAGTACATCAACTTCTGTTTAACAATCATTGCCTCCAAGGAGCATTTTGTCTTTATGCGCTCTAAAACTTTCTTATTGGTCATTCTTGCAGTCCATGGGATTTTTAATACTCTCCTCCATAATTCAAATGAATCAATTCACTTTCTCTCTTCCTTCTTAATAATCTTGCTTTCACATGCATACATCACTACTGGAAATATCATTGCTTTGACAATTCTAACTTTTGTGGCCTTACTAACATCTCTGTCTTTCATAATTTTTGTCAGGTTTAACATAACTTTTTTCCCCATGGCTATCCTTTTAATTTTGTCTTCATGTTATCATCATTTCTTATTCTGGACTCCAGTAAATCATAACTTTCAATGACCTCTATTTTATTTCCTTCAATCATACAAAGGAACTGGCTACACAGTGGTACTTCTGGATTTTGCTAAGGCTTTTGACAGGATACCCCATAGAACACTGTTACGCAAATTGGAGCAGATGGGAATGGATATTAAATTGGTGATATGGATAGGAGAATGGCTCAGGGAGAGATACCATAAGGTGGTGTATGGAGGAGCCGAGTCCAGAATGAGGCAGGTGACCAGTGGTGTGCCTCAGGGCTCTGTGCTTGGGCCAATGTTGTTTAATTTGTATATAAATGATATAGGAAACGGCTTAAAGGGAGATATTCAGTTGTTTGCTGATGATGCAAAGTTGTGTAGTGCAATAAAAAATCAAGCTGATGTTGAAAGTTTGCAGGAGGATTTAAATAAGCTGGTAAAATGGGCAAAAGAAAATGGATGTCAGTTCAATGTGGAAAAGTGTAAAGTCTTGCATTTTGGGATTAAAAGATTACCAGCTGTGTACTACATAGATGGAAAGGTACTCCAAGAGATTGATGAGGCTAGGGACTTAGGGGTATTGGTAGATAAGGAGATGAAGTTCAGAGGACACATTGCTAAGGTGTCCAAGATTGCACATAGGATTACTTGGTTGTTGAGGAACACACTGACATCCAGAGATAAAGAGGTTATTATTCCCCTTTATAAAGCATTGATACTTCCACATTTGGATTACTGTGCTCAGGTCTGGTCACCTGGATTCCTTGGAGATGAGGAGGCTGTGGAGAGGGTTCAGAGAAGAGTGACCAAGTTGGTGAGTGATATAAAAAATGCTCCCTACATTGATAGATTGAGAGCTTGTGGATTGCAGAGATTGGCTGATAGGCGAAGAAGAGGGGATATGATAGAAACATTCAAATTACTAAAAGGTTTTTATAGGATTGATGCAGGGGAAATGTTTCAGCTGTGTGATAGTGATGGAAGAACAAGAGGTCATCTCTGGAAATTAAAGAAGAGTGTGGTTAACAAAGGTGTCAGAACAAGGTTTTTTGCCTGGAGGGTGGTGAATGAGTGGAATTCATTGCCTGACTTTGTTGTGAGCTCTTCATCTGTAAATGAATTCAAGAAGAGATATGACAGATATTGTTTTGCTAGTTTGGGTCTCCCGCGATGAGTCTACTGACTCCATGGAGATACCCGTAATAATAATAATAATAATAAATTCATCTAAATTGCCAGAAGCCACCACTTTTGTTATTTGCTGATGTTTAAATTAAGCCCAGCTTTGTTACTTTCCCTCTTAACCAATAGAATCAACCACTCCAGATCTTCCTTAGTATCTGCTATGAGGGTTGTGTCATCTGCATATCTTAAATTATTTTTCTGCCACTAATCTTAATTCCAGCTGGGTCTTTGTTTCCACTCAAACATTGTCTGTTTCTCCAAAGACTGTTTTTACTGACGCTTCTTGGTTGTCATACAGCTCTCTTATCAAGAGAATAAATTCTCACGTATTGCCATTATAATCTCATTATAATCTACAGTCTGTTGTGATTCATTCAATCAAAAGCTTTTTTCATAAGCAGTAAAAGATGAATACTTCCTTCTGAAATTCTCTTGTTCTTCCCATGTTTCTTTCCTTATTAAACCGAATAAGGTTAATGCAGTAGCATTACCCTTATTGGCTTTAATAATCATTATTTTTATTCTTATATAACTTTTTAAGGTAGCTATTTCTTTCTGTGGCATATTGTTTTTAAATGGTTTAGATTTGGTTAGGATACTTGGTATGTTCTAAATGAATGTTATTGGCTACAGAAGGTGGCAGATTTTTATGGAGCACTTTGAGGATAATATGGTTGCCATTGGGTACTATGGGCAGGACAATTTGAATTCCTTTGTAACTTAACAGTCAACATCCCAAAATTCACTTGACATTAGAAAAATAATCAAATAACTGTTTGCCTTTTCTTCTTTTCTTGAAACAATAGTCACTCACCTTTTAGATGGTTCACTGTCTTTTTCCAATTATAGAAGGCCAACACACACACACACACACACACACTGGGAGATATCTACATAAACAGTTGCATCATCATCATCAGTGTGAAATCAGAAGTTCAAGTATAGAATATGAAACGAGAGAAGACTAAATGGCAAATGAGCAAGAGATAGATGAGGAGTTAAGTAAGCTAGAAAGGCAATAGGACTTGATGACACATGTTTAAGGGAATGTTCCAAGTAGTTAACATCAGCCTTAATCCATCTGTTTAACAAGAGTCTTGCAACAGCACAAGTCTCAAGGAGTAAAAAGGAAGGAAAAATTATTCCACTTCATAAAGGCAGTGATAAGGATAAGGCAACAAATTATATTCCAATCTGTATACCTGTGTAGTTAAGGTATCAGATATAGTATACATAGATTTTGCACAAGCTTTTGATAGATCGCCACACATCATAAGTTGGCAATAAACTGAAGTAGATGCAATTAGATAACAGACTAGTGAGTCGACTAGCTATCAGTTAGGTATGAGCAAGCTGTGTAAGGTGGGAACTATCTCCAAAGAGGAATGTCACTAGTGGTGTGCCACAAGGGTCAGTTTTGGGACCATTGTTATTTAATCTGTATATTAATGATATTGGTATAGGTATAGTGACATACAACTGTTTGCGGATGATGCAAAACTTGGGAAAGTGATCAGGAATCAATCGGATGTTTGGCCTTACATGAGAACTTGATGAATGGACAACAGTATGAAATTGTCAGTTCAATGTTGCAAAGTGTAAAGTTCTGAAAAAGTACTGTATATACATGTTGGAGAAATTGTTGGGAAAAAGGAGGAAGTTGAAGAAGATAAAGAGACTTTGGAGTGGTGGTAGACAAGGATCTGAAGTTCACAGGTCGCATTGCAGAAGTTGTGAACACATCGCATCAGATTATAGCGCTGATGCAGAGGACCTTAACTTGTAGAAATAAAGAGGTTCTAGTTCTGTTATAGGCTTTGATCAGGTCTCATATGGATTATTGTGCACAGATGTCTCCTGGTTTTCATAGCGTTGAGGATATATTGGAAAAGGTCCAGAGAAGAATGACTAAGGTCGTAACTGGTCTTTGGGATGTGGGATATGAGGACAGATTTAGGGAATGCAGTTTGCAAAGCCTTGTGAATAGGAGGAAGAGAGGGGATTTGATTGTGACATTTAAGTTGGTAAAGGGTTAATGTGGAAGAAATATTTCTTAGAATGAGAGAGCAGGGGATAAAACAAGGAGACATCCCTGGAAGCTGTATAATGAGGGTGTGAGCAGGGACATAAGGAACAGGTTCTTTGCATGGAAAGTGGTTGGCAAGTGAAATGCATTATCTGGCATTGTGGTGAATGCAGATATGTTGAATGAGTTTAAGGCAGGTTTGATGGGATTTGTGTGTAAGAGTGTTTGCCTCCCACGATGAGTCTTTGTACTTCATGGAGTTCGAGGTCTGGTGTTAATAATAATAATATATATATATGCTAATGCTTGAAGTACCAAGAATAAGGGGATGGTGTTTTTGGCATTGGTTAGTGCAACCTTGGTGAAAGTTATAAGTACAGTAAACCATCGATTTAATGGACAAAATTTCAGTCTGTATGTCACGTGAAAATTAACACCCTGTTAATTTTAAAATGCTTTTAACCAAGATTTGCTTATAATTAAATTAACAGCTTATTTTTTGTTATTAATTTCCTGTTATTTTTTTTTTACAAATTTTGGCAAATAGGCCATCATATGTTGGAAAAAGACTAGTAATTTAGGCAACATAAATGAGTCACCACTCATAAAACATGTTCAGCGAATGATTAGCACGTGATCACACCAATCGCGCTGTAATTGGTTCTTTTGTCACGTAGCGTGACTTTCTGTGGCAGTTTTAACGCGTGCCGGCCGATGTTCCAGTGTGTGTGCTAAGCCACTCATAGCAGTGTGCATTTGTTTACTCGCGGTGAACATAAACAATGGTTTATGTACATACGCATTTTATAGACCTATTCAATATAGATTTAAAATTATATATGTATGAATGGTTAAACACATCTTTGTAACCCTAACCTTAAAATATGGACAAACGGAAAAGAGTTAATTTAATGTTAAATCAAAAATTAGAAGTCATACAAAAGTTGGATTCGGGAGTATCTGTGTCTCGTATATGTGAGCAATATGGCATAAAAAGCAAACTGTATCAACATTAAAAATAACAAAGACAAAATTAAAAAAAAATTGTGATAATATGTGATTTAGGTGAAAACACCAATCCCCGAAAATATATGAAATTGGCACATGAAACTTCAGTTGAAGTATTGTTGAAGTGGTATGCACAGCAACATTTTTGTGGGGTTCCAGTTCGGGCAGTTGAATTGAAATCTGCAGCAATTAAATTAGCAAATCAAATGAACACACTATTCAAAGCAAGCGATGGATTGCTTTGACACTTTCACAAAAAGCATGGAATTATGAACAAACGAATTTACGGTGAAGCTTCAAGTGTTCCAACAGAAGATATTGAACCATTTAGGCAAAAATTAATAGAACTTATGAATAACGAAATGCTATTACAGTCTCATATTTATAATGCTGATGAAACTGGTTTGATCTGACGTTCTGTGCCAGAAAACACATACAAACACACTCAAAATATGAAAAATTGACACCTGGAAGAAAAACCAGAAAGGATAGGTTCTTGGTGCTGCTCTGTGCTAATGCTGATGGATTGCATAAACTGACACCCGTAATTGTTGGCAAATCTTGTAAACCTACAGTTTTAAAAAATATAATGAATCATCTGCCCATTGTTGTATCGTCGTCTATGGTTATATCGATGATTTAATATAGTTGTTTACTTAATCTATCCTTCTTACCTAAAACGTTACTCAATCAAGTCCTGTCATTTGCACCAATTGTTATTGTTCGATCTTCTTCTTTATATATTTCTATCGTTATTAATGACTTTACCACTGTTCGCTACACTCTCCCATACAGTTATTTCCTATCCGGCTTCTATAGTAGTTTTCCAATAAGTTAAATAAATCAGCTATCACTCTCCTTTTCTTAAACAAACTATGATTCAGGCCTTTCCCAAATTTTGTTACGTGTAATCCTTTCGTTCATTAGGGCTTTGTCTATGTATGGGACAAGGCCCTAAGATTTTTGTCCTCTGAGACAGTCCGCCTGTTAAATATTGACGAATTTATTTTTTTGCTGCACCAGCCAATACAGAGGATAGATAAGATTCTTATCCAAGGTGGCTATCTCAGAATAATACATAGTAATAAAATCTCAAACACTGATCTAACTATTCTCACTTCTCTTAGTTTTACATGCAGTCGTGACTTGAAAGATCAAACTATATTCATATGTCCCTCCTGCTAGGTTCGTTAGTAATTTTATGAGTGGCAATTTGAATTCATATAGTCAACTGGATTCAACCAAATGATATAAAACATATTTATTAAAGCTTAAGAGATACACATGAAGAATATAAGGTACATGGTTAACTTAATCACCTTCCTAGCAATTTCTGATATCAATACTAACACCATAAAACATTAATCACTCTAGGGTCACTAATCATATCTCACAACACATCTAAGTTATTTCACATACAGATCCCTTCTAGGGAGACCTTCAAACAGAGATAGGTTACTGCCAAATGGGATAATTACTAAAGTTCTCTACAACTTGTCCATTCACAAATTAACCTATAAAGTCTCTCATATCTTTAATTGGAAATCAGATACTTTAACATTCTACGTTACCATCCCATGGAATGACTTTCTGTTCTGTCTTCAGCCTTGTCCGGACATCAAGGCACTGTTGTGGGTTACCGTTCTTCGGGTCACATACGATAGCAGCACGATCAGGTTCTCCGGGACGATAAGGCGGTGTGCCACTCTGGTCTCTCTCTGGAACCACACGAACACATCTTTATTGTCGGTTACACAATACAGCTTAGCTAATTTGCTATGAAGAGATAGCTAGCCTTACCTTGCGAACCTCGATAAGCCTTTCATGACTTCTACGGCCAACCCGGAATCATCCCGTTGGCGGAGACGGAGAGCCAACATCCAAGAGTGCTGGAACCAGGAACCAAAAGAAAAAAAGTCTCGTGTGTGGGGGGAGCTTGACCCTTATATTTTCCCCTCTCTTTCTCGGAGATTCTTGCGCTTAGCTACATTGTTTACCATGCTGCATTCATTCACTTGTGCATGGTGTTCTTCTGAGAAAGCGTTCTAGCTTCGCTTTCCCAATAAATTCTCCTTCCCTTAGGCCATACGTTGTATTGGACGGCTAAAGTTTGACCTTTGGACTATAGCTTACACTCAACTTGCTTCCACACAATACATAGAATGGGGTACTCTAATTAAATAATAACCTTAAATGAATCCCTTTATTTTACTCTGTACCAAACTTGTTAAGTCTCGCATTTCTTAAACTAAACACGTTTTCAGTTTTGCTTTAATTTATAATGTACACTTCAAATTCCATGCCAAAACACAACATTTCTCTGACTACAATTAAAGGTGGTTGTTCCTGAATAAATTAAATTTTAATTTTCAATTTCTGACTATTCAGGACACAACACCGTTTCGTATTATAACTAAAAAGGCATGGTTCAACTCGAACATTTTTCAGGACTGGTTTTTTAAAGAATTTGTACCTGCAGTCAGGAAATTTCAAGTCAAAGAGCTTGGAATACCACTGGAAGATGCGAAATGTTTATTGCTTTTAGACAATGCTCCCGCTCATCCATCTGAAAATTCAGGAAATGGCAAATTTAGATGTATGTTTTTTCCAAATAATACAACATTACTTATCCAGCCCATGGACTAGGGATAATTCTGGCAACCAAATGAATATACCACAAAAAAAAGTTTTTAGGTGAAATAATGGTTGTATTTCAGGATGAGGACAATGAAGAAGATACAAGAGGTCTGTGTACTTCACTAAACTTAAAAAGTTACAGTTTAAAATCTGCAATTTTTAATTTTGAACTAGCATGGAAAGAAGTGAAAATTCAAACATTGAAGAATGGTTCGAAGAATTTACTTGATGATGAAAATGCAGACTTGGATTTAGAAGGGCTAGAGGTTAGTGATTACTGCAGGACAATACAGAATATTGGTGGGGAGGAAGTAGCTGAGGAAGATGTTTTACAGTGGTTAGAAGAAGATGAAGGTGATCTTGGATATATCATATCATGACTGAAAATGAAATAGCAGATGAAGTTATGGCCTTGGAAGATGAGGATGGGAGTGAAGATAATGAGGAAGAAGAAACAACACGTCAAAATGTTAAATTATCAGATTATATCACATCTGGACGATCTAATAACATTTATTGACATTTCATCTCAAATAACGAAATTCAGCTTTATTACACACATTTTCGTAATTTTAGGAAGTTAATTATAAAAAAACAGCAGAATTCAAAAGTTAAAAAAAAAAAACTTGATAGTTTTTTCAAACCAAGCACCTCAACATTGAACATTAACTTCACGCCAGAACGGAAGTGTCTGGATATATCATCGTCCAAAGACGAATGAATAGGAAAAATATTGTGTTTTTATAAAAAATTAAATTTTTTTTTGTTTTTAAAAACATTGTTTATTTAAATATAATTAAAGTTTATTTTCGGAAAAATGTTTGTTTATTTCGATATGGATTGCAGACTTGTTTGGAAGGGGTATTGCTGATAGCATGTGAACTGCATCCAAAAAAAAGAGGATAGAGGCACACAAATGGTAGTATGATGTGAGATTGTGGGTTAACAGGATAGAATATAGCAGCTCATTGCTGCTATATGCCGGGATGATGTGTGGAAGACATGCATCAGCAAATCAGCATGAGTGCAAGTCAAGTAATTAATTATTATGGGGGACTTCGACTGTAGAGGGATTCTTAATTGAAGGTGTAGATTGAAGATAGGTAAAACCATGTGGCCGGATGGACATGGAATTTATGCACCTACTGTGAGATAATTACTTGAAGTGCTGTGTGATGGAGGGGACTCTGGATATGAGAGTGTTGGACCTGGTCATAGGATCAGAGGATCTGTCTGTGACCAAGGTTGATGTGATTATGATAGAGAGCTAGAAACAGTGCTGTGGCATAAAAATCTTCAATGGAAGGATGTTAGCAATGTATGGGGGGGGGTAGTCAAGGGATATCTGAAAAAAAAAGCAAATATCAGACTGTATACCCAAAGTCAGGAGGATAAATTAGATAAGAGTTAGATAAATCAGTAGCATCATTAGGCAGGAGCTGCAAGAAATGAAAATATTATACAGTTATCTAAGGAGAAGTTGATCAGCAAACTCACAAATAGTACCAGGCTCAGGCATGAAAGGTAGTCTGCATTGTATGAATGGCTAAATCTGATTATCAGAAGAAATTGGCAGAGCAGGCCAATGAAACTCCCAGAGTGCTTTTGTTATGTAGCAAGTACGAAGAAGAATAACTATAGGAGAATTACTTTAATGAGGTCTGATGGTAGTGAGATGACAGAAGCAGATGAAATAGTTGAGTTACATTGACCACTCTGCAAGGGTATATCATCCAAGTGAGGATATTGCTGTGATGTGGACTCATGTGAGAACAGATGTTGATGAATTGGAAGTACTTAGGATTTTGCAGAATGTCAATACAAATACAGCCATGGAATTAGATGGGATATCAGCTTGTATATCAGAAGAATGTGCTAAGTCAGGAAATGTGCTAAGAATGTGTCAAATTAAACAGCTCTGACTAGCTGTTTAATTTAAGTCCCAACTCTGCTAAAATCCCAAGGAAGTGACAGGAGGGGGAAATAATTCCCCTGAATAAAGGAGACTCTAAGACTGCAGTAGCAAATTTCAGATCAATCATTAACTTGAGAATGGTGGTAAAAGTTGTCAAGGACAGAATTCAGGAATGTGTAGATATGAGAAGCATAATGCCTTTGAGAAGGGTCAGTCATGAAATAAGAACTTATTAACTTTTAACAATAGAGTGACAACAGTTGGGTAAAGGGAATGGCTACATAATGATACTGCTGTATTTTGCAAAGGCATTTGACATTTACCCAGACTGAAACAAATGGGACTGAATATGAAACTGATGATTGGGTGGCTGATGGACAGGTATCAAAAAAGTAGTATATGGAGAAGCAGAATCCAGAAGAAAGCAGGTGACTAGCAGTCACCTTTGCTTAGACTGTGCTTGTACCTCTGCTGTTTAATTTGTACTTAAATGATATAAGAAATAACTTGAAGTGAAATATTCAATTGTTTGCTAATGATGCACCATTGGATAGAGTAATAGTTAATCAAGGTGATGGTAGACAGCTTGCAAGATGATTTAAATAGGTTGACAGTATGAACAAAACATAATGGATATCAATTTAATGTGGAAAAGTGTAAAGCTATGCATTTTGGGTTAAAAATTTTACATGTATCATATCACATTAATGGAATTGTACTCCAAGTAATCGATCATACTAGGGATTTGGAGGTGTTTGTAGGCAGAGAGAGCTGAAGTTCAGCTGTCTATCTAAAGTTGCCAAGTTAGCTCAGAGGATTACTTTTGGTTATTGAAGAGCACACACACTAACAAGCAGACATAAGGAAGTTATAATTCCTCTTTATAAAGCCTTGATATATCCACATCTGAATTACTGTGCTCAGAGTTGGTCACATGCATATGAAATGGATATGAAGCTGGTAACATGGATAGGGAGTAGCTGACAGACGGACAGATACTAGAGATATAATAGTTTATGGTGGAGTGGAATCTAGGAGAATGAGGGTAACTAGTGGAATGCTTCACAGTTCTATATTCTGGCCACTATTTAATTTGTATTTTAATGATATAAGGGAAAGAATTTAGGTGTGTGTGTGTGTGTGTGTGTAAGTGGGAGGGATATACTGGGCAAAGGAGAATGGATGTCAGTCACTGTAATGTGGAAAAGTGTAAGATTATGCATTTTGGGGCAAAAAGATTACCAGCTGTATACTACATTGGTGGAACTGCACTCCAGGAAATTGAAGCCAGAGACTTGTGTTAGTGGAGAGAGTTAAAGTTTAGAGGACACATAGCAAAAGTGGTTAAAGCAGTTCAGTAGATCACTTGTGGGAAAGATCACTTGATAACGAGGAACCATCTTGACTACTGTGTGCAGATCTGGACACCAAGGTTTCTTGGTGATGAGGAGGAGGTGGACCGGATATAGAAGTGAATAACCAATATGGTAGCTGGTCTATGGAATGAATTTTATGAGAACAGGTTGAAGATTTGTGGGTTACAAGGGATATGATTGAGACATACAAATTACTAAAGGGGTTTTTACAAGATTAATTCGGAGGAAATTTTTGCTTGGTTTTCTGCTTGGAGAGTAGTGAATGAATGAATGGAATAGGTTGCCTGTCTGTTGTGGGTGCCATGACTGTGGATGAGTTAAAAGCAAAGTATGATAGATACTGTGCAAATGTTGGATAGTTCTTGATATGATGTTTAGGGCCTCCCTCGATGAGTCTAAGGACTCCTCGGAGTTGCTAATAATATTCACTTGTTTGCTGATGATGCAAAACTAGAGAGGGCAATAGTTAATAAAGATGATGTAGTATATCCTATTTAATAGATAATTAGTAGGATTATTTAATAAATTGGCATTGTGGGCAGGTATTTAATGTTACAAAATGTAAGGTTACACACTTCAGGTTGAAAAGGCTACATACTGCGTATCACATTGATGATACTGGATTGTAGGATATTGATGAGGCTAGAGATCTGGGTTGAGGGTGGATAGAGATTTGAAATTCAGAGAACGTATTGTGCAAGGCTTTGCAATATAGCTCAGATGATTACTTGGATGCTGAACAACATATTGACAAGTAAAGATAGGGAAACTAGTATCCCTCTTTATAAGAGTGATTTTGCTACATCTAGACTGTTTGCACAGATTTGGTCTCCTGGTTTTCTTGGAGATCAGGATGTGGTACAGAGGATTCAGAGAGACAAGTGATCAAGCAGTTGACAGGTCTGTGGAATTCTCCCTAGGAGGATAGGTTGAAAGCATGTGGGTTACAAAGTTTAGTTGATAGCTTTAGAAGAGAGGACATGATAGAAACTTTTAAGATATTAAAGAGGTTTTATAAAACTGATACAAAGGAAATTTTTCAATATGTATCACAAATCGTCAGGGAACTAGGGATCATCTGTGGAAGTTACGTAAGAATGTGATTAGTAAGGGTGTGCAGACTAGATTTTTTGCTAGGAGAGTATTGAATGAGTGGAATGGGTTGCAAGAATTATTTGTGTGTGCCCTGACAGTGAATGAGTTTAAGGAAAGATATGGTAGGCACTGTGTGTGTATTAAGTTTAGTATGGATCTCCCACAATGAGTTTTATGACTCCATGGGGGATATCCGTGTAATAATAATACAACAACAACCATGGGTTCAATGCCCGTAGGTGTCTGATGCCATCTTGATAAGATTTTTCCACTGCATTCTATTTTGTGCATGATGACTCAGTTTGTGTATAGAGTTTCCTCATCATTTGACAATGTAACCACCCCATTCTCTGTTTGGTCTTCCTCTTTTGTTCTTTCCATCAATCATTCCAAACAGCAACGGTTTTAATTTTCTCTCATCATTCATTCTACATATATGGCCAAATAGACGTAGTTTCCTTTTGATTATTTTCTGTATCAGGTTTTCTTTTGGTTGTATTCATCTATAGATTTCCTCATCGTTCACTTTCTGGATCCAGCTTATCCTCAATATCTTTCTATAGCACTTCCTCTCTAATGCCAATATCCTCCTTTCAGATTCTCTCAGGAGTACCCAGGCCTCACATCCATAGAGCATGCTGCTGAAGATACAGGTTTCCACAATGCACAGTTTAGTGTGCATCATTATAGCTCAGCTCTTCCATATTTTGTCCATGGCTTTAAAGATAGCTGTTGCTCTGACTATTCTAATTTTTACCTCTTTTTTTTTGGGTCCAAGTCATGCATCATGTGGCATTCAAGATGTGTGAAGTGTTCCACATTTTCCAGTTGAAATCCTTCAATGGTAACTTTGTTCAGTAATTCCTTCCTGTCTGAATATCATTGTTTTAGTTTTTTCAAAATTGACATTTAGCCCATATCTTTTTCCTTCTGTGTATATGTTTGCAGTGTCCTTTCCAGCCTTGTTGCATCTTCTTCAATCAGGATGATGTCATCTGCAAAGCAGAGATAGTTTATTCTCATTCCATTTATTGAAATGCCTCCACCTTCTTCTTTGATCTTATCTAGTGTCCTTCCCAGATGTGTGATGAGGATGGTTGGTGATATTGCATCCCCTTGCCTTGTGCCTTGACTAGTAGCAAACCAATCTTCAGTCACACCTGCTATCCTGACTGTTGCTTGTTCTTGGCTGTTTATATCTTTCAACAGGCAGATCAATTTATTGTCCACACCATATTATCAAATGCTTTTTGGAGATCCACGAAACAACAGTATATCTTTTTTGTTCTTTCTTCTAGCTTTCTCTACTATTAGTCTTAGTGCGAGTATTTGTTGCACTCTACTTTGATCTTTTCGAAATCTGGCTTGCTCATCAGGAAGATGTTCCTCTGTGACCCTTCAGGCATTCTGTAAGTATATCCATCAGCACTTTGCCAAGATGACTCATTAGTGCAATAGTTCTGTAATTGGTGCAATCTAAAGCACTGTCTTTCTTATGAAGAACAACCAAGACCGATTTTTTCCACTCTTCAGGGGCATACTCTGATCTCCATATTTCATTACATAGTTTATGCATTTCTTTTACAACCAATTCTTCCCCATATTTTAGCATCTCACCTATTATGTTGTTTCCAGGACTCTTGTTGTTTTTGAGATGTTTTATAGCCTTATTCGCCTCCTCTTTCAAGATGTCATTTTAAAAGATCTCTGCTGGTGGAGAGATTGCTTTTAGTTCTTTGATTACTTCTGTTGCAGTATTATTTAGTTGATTTTTATATAGTTCACTTCAATATCTTGTCCATCTGTGTATGATTTCAGTCTTGTCCATCAATACTTGACCATCTTCATCTTTGACTGCTACTGATCTTGTTTCCCACATTCTATTGACATTTCTTATCTCTCTAGTTTTGTGTTCTTCATAGTACTGTTCAATGTCTTTGCATTGGTCTTCCAGCCATTTGGCTTTATCAGATCTTGTTGCTTTCTGTACTATATGCATTTTTGACAATATAACTGGTCTGCTGCCTCTGAATTCTCTCTTTTAAGTTTCAGTTCTCTTTTCTCTTGTACCAATTTCAGGGTTTCCTGAGTTATCCATTTCTTATTGATCTTCTCTTTTTCAGGAATTACTTCCTCTACTTCTTTTTTTTTAGTACTGTAGTAGTGAGTCGTTCTGTTCTTGTGATTATATTTTGTTTTTCACTTGTAGTCTTAAGCTTAGTTTCCAGTATGTTTTGATATGCTGTTCTTAGCCTGTCTTCATTTAGTCTTGAGACTCTAGCCTTTTGAAACTTTCCTTTGTATTGTTGTTTCAGCTTTAGTCTTATATTCACAATCACTAAGCAGTGGTCCAAATCAATATCAGAGTTTTATTTTTTTGTCTTTGTTTTCAGTAGCTGATTTTTCGATCCAACCCTGATTGCTCAATTGGGGATGCAAACCTTGTTTGACCAGGTGACGTCCGAGCCGGCATGAGTCTTTTCTCTTGTTCTTTGGCATCAGATTTCAATCGTATTTTCTTTTTATTGTCAGCACATCGACACTTATCTGACAAATCCTGTCTTCCTTGAAGAGCTCGGGAGAGATGTAAGAAGGAGCATATAAGTTATGTTTAGGCTTAGGGCAGCCTCAGCTCGTCTTGATGCAGTACCGTCATTAGACTTCTATGGCATTTTGTAGAGTTAGTGGAGTTGTCCACTAACCCACCACGTCCTGTTAGTATTGCCGCTTCTTGTCCGGAACTGCTTATTGGCTATTCGGACAAGAAGCGGCAATACTAACAGGACGTGGTGGGTTAGTTGTCCACTAACCCACCACGTCCTGTTAGTATTGCCATCTCTGGTGGTCACTCCCCGATTCGCAACCTGGGGACCTGTCCGGTGGCATGTAGCTTGCCTCTGGGGAAAGACCCCAGACCGGAATAATAATAATCCAGCCAGTGGCATATGACAGGTATTCCAGTAGGTGTTGTGGTAACACAGTATTATTAAACAATTAGCAAATTTTTATAAAAATTACTTTATTAATAAAAAAACATTTTATTTATACTTCAGTTTAATCCTTAATTTCTGAGATTTAAATACAGGTAACCCTCATATAACGTGGATGTTAGGTTACACAAAAATGCCACGTTATATAAATCGCGTTATGCGAGACTCAGATCACATAGAAAAAGTAGGGTTAGGTTCCGAAATCATTTATTTTTTTAAGATTATATAAACAATGACATCGTAACAAATATATTTTTATTTAATTCAGGTAATTCATGTAAGTTAAGAAAACAAATAAACTGTGAAACAAATACATAGTATAAAATTATAAAAAAATATTAATTGTACGTAAACTTCATTGCACATAACACATAAATGTTTTAGGCTAAATAAAATAAAGTGCATATTTTAATCGTCATCACTCTCTGCAAAACTAACACTTCGTAGATGTTCTTTATTTATGAGTGGCCGACGTCGTCACTTGAAATCTCTTGGACACCATTAGTATAATTCTCATTGCATACTTCGGTTGTTTTAGTTATCAAGAAGTCAGTAATAAGATCTTGCTTACCACTATGCTGCAATTTTTTATAAAGTTCATAATACGGAGCTAAACAAATATCCAATTGTCTCTTCAATTTTCCAGAGCACTCCATTGAGAGATCATTATCCATAAAATAACTTCCTTGCCAAGCTCAATCCTTCTGCTAATTTCTTTAAACTGAATTCTTTAACGGATTCATCACAATCAGAATCTTTGGCAGGTACTTTCCCCGCCATTTGGTTCGATGTCATCTATTAATTGTACCAGTTCCCTCTCATTTAAATCTATTTCCCCATCAATTAATTCACTAATTTTATTTTCAACCATATCGCAAAAGCGCTCTAAGTGGCCATTACCATAAAAATATTTTTTTTTACATAAAAAAAGCATTACATATTGTATGCAACTCACCAAAAAAAATAAAGTGCTCAGCTTGAGATTAACACACTCATGATTTTTAATGTGCTTTCCTGGCAGAAAATGAAGACAATTTTCAACAATAAATACTTTATATGGTAAACAGTTGAGGTACATGCGTGCTAAAGGATATTTTCTGATATAAATTTGCTACTTATAACTACATGTGCGATACGGGCAGATGCAAATTTAACAAAGATAAAATATGTTTAAGTTGCACGTTGAAAACTATATGAAAAGATAAAGGGTTACTACAGTTGGTAGACCGTCTTATATCGAAACCGCATTATATAAATACCGTGTTCAACAAGGGTCACTACAATTTGTAAACCGTGTTATATTGAAACCGCGTTGTCTATGTACCGCATTATACGAGAGTTACCTATCCTGTATAAATTTGGAAGGGGAAGATTTACTTACTGTCTTTAATACTTTTTAACTTATCTCATCTCAGTTTAAAAATGATGTGTACAAAATATCCTCAATGTTGTTTTGAGTTATCAAGAAGGATAAACATGAATGTCAGTTTATAAAAAATATACAGTTATCTAACTGGAAACCACAAGGAATAATTAACTACACTTCCTTTCTCAGCTGTAGGTAATTACTGAGTAGAACTAAGCTGATTGTGCTGTTGACTTCCTGCATGCCTTTAATTCCCTTTAAAGGAATTAAAGATATTTATGGACAGACAAGAAGATCCATTAAAAGACACTGAAAACTGAAAAATTTTCAGTATCTTTCTAAAAGTCTCACATGACAAGTTTAACATAAAAATTCATATGCTCCAGGATGTGCTAGAGGATGGAGTTTGTCGTGAGTAGAGCGGATCAGAATTGTTAATTTGACATTGTAATTGGAATGTGGTGTGAAGGTTATGTTTTATTAGTACCTTGGCTATGTTTTCCGATGTACCTCAAATATATGGAATATGAATAGTGGTATTTTTTTTGTCATGTTTGGAGGGGGGGGGGGGAATAAGGACGGCTTGTAGTATTTTATCTGTTTTATAGGAGTTATTGGCCAAGAAAGTATTTGATCCCATTGAATTCTGATTATGTCGATTGGCATGAGAAGCAAGGCCTGACCCCTCTAGTTCTAGAAATCTTATGTAATCTTTGTGCACGATTCTGATCTTAGCAGAATGGCCAGTCTTTTCAAAATAGCAAAGCTTACATGAACAGCATTCTTGATAAACACCAGGTAAGGATAGTGGAGGCAGTTTTTAATAAATGGTAGAAAAGAAGATGACTTCCATGCTGGTTTTGAATTTATTTATTTGTGGAGAATCCTTTCTGTTTGTTCAGCAGTCCCTTTAAGATAAGCTGTGGAAATCCTCTTAAAATCACATTGTACTCTGGTGGAAGGATGATAATTATTGGTTATTTTCTCGATGGTGGTTTCTTTATATTCATTAGATGACAGTGTGATTCCTATTTTATTTAATTCTTTTCATAGAAAGGGAGTCCAAGAAACAAATTGTGCATGTTTTGCATACACGATTTTTGATAATACCTGTGTTTTGTGAAGGATGATGACCTGAAGCTGGATGGATATACTGCCAGTGAAGGATGTCTTCCTGTAGATGGAAAATTCAATATTGCCTGTAGAGGTACAGATTTTTAAGGTATTCAGGAATGTGGACTAGTTAGATTCACCTTCAATAGTGAACTTGATGTGGGTGTAGAAGGAGTTTATTTTGTTCAGAAACTGAAGTAATTCTGTTTCAGAGTGTGTGACTAGACTGTATATCAACAAAACATAGCAAAACACGAGCTTGAAGAAAAATGGTGTTAAAAAGTTGACTTTCCAAATGCTCCATGAAGTAATCAGCGAAAGCAAGTGAGATAGAACTACAAATGGCTGTTCCTTTTATTTGCTTATACAATTTATTCTGCCATGTGAAATATCTTGTATTGATAGTAAATTTAAACAATTTAAGAATGTTCCCAGGGAAATAATTATCCAGTAAAAATTGAAGAGTTTCTTGCAGAGCTACATTTGTAAATAGAGAAGCCACATTAAAAGAAACCATAATTTCAACGTCCAGCCAATGAACGAATATCTTTGGTTTTTTTTTTTGCTTGAAGTCAAAACTGTTTTTGATATAAGAGTTGGTTTGGCCAGTGAATCCTCACTTGGTATTTTTTGATCAGAATCCAAGAATACCAAGATTATGTAACATTTCTAGAATCAGATGGTCCAGGCCTTGCTTCTCACATCAACACTAGACATAGTTCATTGGGATCAGACAAAAATGTTACATTTTAGTAGATTTAAATTTGACCATCTGTTCCTCGAAACGTGTTAAACACTACATCATCACCATAATCTTAATCATATAGACTCTTATGTATGTCTCCAAGTTTTGGGAAGTAATTGTCATAAACTGTTCTTGAACATTTTTTATATTATTTTTAATTTGTTTATTTTTTTAAAATATTTTTTTAAGATTAAATTTGAATATAGGTATTATTTCTGGGAAAAACTCATGTTACTCCTCTTAAAACTATTATTTTTATGGCTATTTTGCCTGCTTTTGTTTAGGAGCACCCCTTTTTAATATCATTGGCTTTTTACTCAAGAATTCTTAGGGCATTTCAGATGTATTTTAGAGACAAATATATATAGTATAGTAGAAGAAAATTCGCGCATGCCTTTTTTTGGATGTCGTTGCCTGTTTCTGGAGTGTGCATACTTCTGCTGTTTTGGTGTGGAAAGGGGAGTGTGTGTGTGGGGGGGGGGTGCCATAGGCATCAGGGGGCAGAGTCCCCCTGGTATTATATAAAAAAAAACGGGAATTTTCAAATTAATTCTCCCATATTGCCTAAGGCCCCCCCCCCCCCCCCCACTCTCCTTTCAACACCAAAACAGCACAAGTATGCACACTGCAGAGAGAAGACAGGCAACAACATCCAAGAAAAGGTGTGAGAATTTTCTAATACTATGCTACATATATTTGTCTCTAAAATACATCTGAAATGCCCTAAGAATTCTTGAGTAAAAAGCCAATGATATTACAAAGGGGCACTCCTAAACAAAAGCAGGCAAAATAGCTGTAAAAATAATAATTAAATTTGAATTATGCAACTTTACCTGGTTCCCTTGAACGTTAATGTTTTCTTCTGTTCATTCAGCTATGACTGAGATTGCTGTTTGTATTATTCTTGTGTTAATAATTTGAATATTGCAACCAATTATTTTGATCTTTTCCTGACTGATGCTCATGTTACAGTGAACAAAATATATATAGGAGATTTTAAGAAATTTTAGTTTCTCTTTCAGTGCTAAATAGTTTTTTTCAAGCATTATTGTTCACCAGATGTTTCCATAAGACATTTAGTTATATTCAAGTCAATTAAGGTTAAATGTTAAATACAGATTTTTTCAACACAGCATTCAGAAAACAGTACATAAAATCACTGCTTTTGCATTAATAAATCTTTATCAATAATATCTCAACTTTCAGAACTTAAAAGTTTGCTTCTCTGCTTCTCCTCCTCCTCTTTGTAATCTTTCTATTATATCTGCTTTTTTTTTTTTACCTGTTTGGTAGTGATCTTTGAATATCCTATTTTGTGAACTAAATATCTATTGACAAGCATCAATAAGAGTTCAGATGTAACTTGTTGATAATAATGCATTGAGCAATTTTGTACTACCAAATTCAACGGGCTCATGGGATATTTGATTTAATAAAACTTAGTGCAAAAGCATTTCTTTTCATTTTGATAAATATGCTCTATAGAAATTTCTAAATAAAATGTTTGAACAGAGAATAGTATATTTAATTAATTATTGGTTTTATTATTTTATAGCCAAGGCCAACTAAGGGAAAAATGAGAATTCATTGCCTAGAAAATGTAGAAAAAGCCCTCCAGTTTCTTAAAGATCAGAGAGTTCACTTAGAAAACTTGGGTTCTCATGATGTTGTAGATGGAAGTCCTCGATTGACACTTGGTTTAATCTGGACTATTATTCTTCGTTTTCAGGTATAGTTATTTATAATTAATTACAGTTTATTAAAGTTTTATATAAAAATTTATTGCGGAGAAAGTCTTTAAGGTTTGTATTTGAAGAACAATCCTGCTGTTAAAGTTGGAATTAATTGTTTCCTTTTATGGTATAAATTTTAATATTGCTTTCTTGTTTCATTAAAATTATTTAAATTTTGCATAGATAATTCTTGGTATATAAAAATGGCATTACTATACTTATTACTATACTGATCTAGCCCAGTTACTTATCCATGCATTTCAGAAAATGTCTCCATACTGCAGTTGCAAGGAACATTATGATATGGGTCTGGGGTTGAAAAAAGACTTGAACTCAAGTCAAAACTAGGACACAGGACCCACAATATGGACTTTTCAATTCAGTCTAGTCTGGCATTTTGATGTTGGAAAGCAAACTTAATAATATTCACTCACCATTATCTTTTGGCTTACCAGCAATCATGTATGATATTGTAGATATCATACATGATTGCTTCAACTCTCTTCTGTTCTGAGCCTTCTCTTTCAAGGTTGTGTACCTGTTTCCATTCAGCATGACATCAAGTATTGTTTTCCTTACTCTTCCTCTGGGTCTTTTTCCATCTATTTTTCCTTCTATGGCATCTCTGATGATTCCATTCCCTCTCAGAATTTGTCTGATCCAGTTTCTTTTGCTTCTTTTTATCCTCCTTACAGACTTCTTTCTTCTTCTACTCTTTTTATGACCTCTTCATTAGTTATTTTATCTGTCCATTTGATTTTTTTCCATCCTTCTCCAAATCCACATCTCAAAGCTTTCCAAAATCTTAATTCCTTCTTTCTTCAATGTCCCAGTTTCAGCTGCATAGAGGGCAACACCTCCACACATAACATTTTATTAGTCTTTTCTTTAGCTTTCTATCCATTTTACTTCTGATTAAATTCCATTTTCTATTAAAGGCATCTCTTCCCATCGCTATTCTTGCTTTTATGTCACTTTTACATCTTCCATAGATGATGATAATTACACTGCAAATCACGCTTCCTAGATATTTAAATGTCTTTACTTGATTCAATTTTCCCCCATTTATTCTGATATCCATATTTGCCTCTTTCCTTTCTATTTTCATTACCTTTGTTTTTCTGTTGTTAATTTTCATTCCATTATTGATACAGAGATTCCAGTAATCTGTTTTCAACAGATGTTATAGTCCTGTTTCAGTATTTGATAACAATGCCTTGTCATCTGCGTATCTTATTGCAAATATCTGTCTACCTCCAATCTTTATTCCTTTTTCCGAATTCTCCAGTGCTTCTTTAAACATTGTTTCAGAATACATGTTAAACAAAATTGGTGACAGAGAACAGCTTGTCTTACTCCTCATCCAATGATAATGGCAGTTTGTCCCATATATAGTGAAATAATTAGCCTTCTGTCTTTTCAATCTATACCAATCTTTTCCATTACTTCTACCATCTTATCCCATTTTACAAAGTCAAAAGTTTTTTCAAAATCTATATAACAGATGTTAACTGCTTCACTTCCAGACTTCTTTCACTTACTATTCTTAACAGTCCAATCACATCTCTTGTTCCCCTACCCTTTGCATCTAAAGTGGAAAATTTTCCACTTTAGATGCAATTCTTTGTGTTAAGATTCTCATAAGTATTTTTGATATATGGGAAATGAGGCTTATTGTTCTAAAATCCTTTTTTATAAATTCAATTTAGTATTTTGGTTTTTTCTTCAGTTCCTTTCTTCTGAAGTTGTTTCTGGAATTCTGCAAGTATTTCATGTATTCCTTCTGCCTTTTCACATTTTAGTTCTTTAATCGCCATTTTTACTTCTGTCTTCAAAATCTCTGGGCCTAAATCATCTTCATTTACCTTCTTTATATCTTCTAATGGCAACTCATTTGGTCTATTTTCCTTGTCATATAGATCTTCAATGTATTCCTTCCATCTCATTAGGATTTTATCTTCTTCAGTTATGATTTCTCCATTCTTATTTTCTATGTATCTAGCTCGAATTCCATTTCTCTTGTGATTCATGCTTCTCTTTTTCATATAAAAGATCATACCTTCTCACTCTCTCATAATTTTCCATTTCTTCATATTGTTTTTTAAGCTAATCTTCTCTACTTCTTTCTGCTTCTCTTCTCAATTTGTCATTCAGGGTTCTATATTGTATTTTCCCTTCTGAGGTGTCTTTATTTTTCTATTTTCTTCTTTCTTCCATCAGAGAAATCATCTTAGTAGTTATCCAAGGTTTTTTTATTCTTTTAGCTCTTACATATCCAATTTCTTCTGCAATCTTCTTTATTTTCTCTTTAACTTGTTCCCATTTCTTTTCTGGATCTTCAGTTTTGACAAAACTTGTTTCCTCAAATTCTTTCTCTAATCTATTTCCAAATTCCTTGGTATATTTTAATTTCTCTAAGTTCTGATAGAGCTAAGGTTAGCTAAAAGATATATTCATCTAAAAATGAGGGGGGGAGACAATACAAGAAAAGGATAATGTACTGAACATCTGTCAGTTGATGAAGTGGTTTCTTCTTCTTCATGTAGCTTCCTCAGTGAGAGGGTGCAGTACCATGTCCTTCCAGTTCTCTCTGTTGGTGACTCTCTTTTTTATTTCTGCATAGCCATGTAATCCTCTTTTTACCTGACGAAGGGGCTAACTTCTGTATAAAACATCTCACAGATGCAGAATACAACATTCCATCCAAAGGATTTAACTTTGCATTGACACCATATTCCCAAAGAAGTTGTGGCTAACATTGAGAAAGGTCTATGAAGACTTCAGAAATATGTTAGAATTTTTATGTATTCCGATTTCTTCATTGTTATGTGCACAACTCCCATCAAACAGCATTATAAAAACTGAAGCATAGCCTTCAGAAATATACACTCCATCCATCACACAGTATTGGGCAGAGTGTATATTAAAAGCATTATTTCTGGTGTGATAAAGAAAGAAAGAAGCACATATGACAAAAATGTCACAATTGTTGACGATAGAAACAACTATGAAATTCTAGAAGATCCCACAAGGAAAGCATATAACAGAACTAATAAACTGATCAGTGATCTTTGCATAAAGCCAGAAGAAAAAGAGAAAGACTGATTATATTCTAATCACCAGATCCTACCACCTATTACAAACAGCCTAACGTGAGTAAATAAAGTATGCCATTAACACCCATTATATTGTGAATGGTAGGAATTCATTGACTTGTGATCTAGCCAGGTACTTATCCAAATTTTGGTATCACAAGTTAGAAAAACTTTTAATGTGAAAAAAAAAACAAAAAAAAACTAGGCATTTCATAGAAAAAAATTAAAGATCTAATTTTAGAAAACGACTGACATCATGTTAGCCTATATGATAAGTCTCTTCACACAGGATTAGATAAAGGACAGCTGATTTATTAAGAGAGCTATTCCTAACTGATACAGTAAATTTGTTCTTCCAGCACTTTTCTTTCATAGTTGCATAGTGATCAACATTCGTTGTAATCTATCTCCACAATTCATAGAATTGTAGAGATAGATTACCATGTTAGAACACTGTAGAATAAAATAATACTCAACATTTTGACCTTTATATCAAGGTCATCATGAAAAAATATATGTACATATACACAGTCTTGCCCTAAATACTGTTACAACCTCTGCACACCCACGTGCTGCCACAGAATTGTGTGATCCCATTTCCATTAGTGGTGCTGTGTGCAGACAACATTCTTGCGTTTATCAGTGTGTGTGTGTGTGTGTGTATATATATATATAGCGAGAGAGAGAGAGAGAGGTCTAGCTGTATGGGTTAACATGCAGTGGGGAGATCATGAGAACTATGTAGCCGAAATTGCACTTCACAAGGTTGAATTGCAGCCACCTGTTATTTTCAATTTGCTAAAAACACTTGGGATCAGTAGGATATTTGTGTATCAGACTATTAACCATCATAATGATACAGTAGACATATCTAGCTGCCAAAAAACAAGTTGACCATGCTGCATTAGGATGCAACAGCTTGTGAGGGTTGTGAAGGCATGCTGTAATCCTTTGAGAACATAGAAAGTGATGTTGCAGGAGATGAACATTTTGCAGAGAATGATGTCACATGTACTAACTGATGACCGGGGGACACTCCCTAACACCACAATGTATGCAGCAGGGGTAAAGATACTTCTCCTGCAGTATGCAAACAAGACACGGAGATATCCTTTTCACAAAGGAAGAGATTTTTGCCATTGGAGAGTTATTTAACCTACAAAACACAGCACATGAAATCAAGATATTTATAATTGCGAAGCATGTGCCATACACCTAGTATTGAGAAAGGTCATCGCCCCACATCAGTGATGGTTTGGTGTGTGTGTGTGGGGGGGGTGTATCAGATGATATAAGATTTGCATTTCTGTGAGAAAGGGATCAAAACTTCAGCCAAAGCGTATCAAGACACCATGCTGGAACTTTGGTACGACCTCAGAACATCTTGTTTCATGGCAGGCAGTGGTGTTTCCAACAGTACTCGGCTCCTACATGCAAGGCAAGGACCAGACAACAGTGGTTGGAGTTGAATGTGCTTGATCACATATCACCATCTGATTGGCCATCTGGAAGTTCTGATTTGAATCTCAGGGATTTCAAATTGTGGTCAGAGCTTGAGAGAGAGCAGCCTGCAAGAAACAGTACCCCAGCATTGCCAGCCTGAAGGTGGATTTGAAGTGAGCACTGGCAGCTTTCTTGTTGGATGTTGTGTGTGCTATTATTGATATTTAGCCTCACAGACTTGTGTTCTTGAAAGCAAAAGGGGGGGCATTTCAAACATTGAGTTCTGTTATATGCACATTATACATGTTGTTTGTATGTGCTGAAAGGCTGTAAATGATTTATTGATCGATTAAAGGTTTATGTGCTTTCAAGTTGTAACAGTATTTATGGGGATATACTCAGGTACACTGGAACACAAGCTACATCAAAATTCTTTGGCTATTTTTTTCAAATGTACTGTGTGTGTGTGTGAGAGAGAGAAAGATGAGAATAGTTGTCATATTTTTACATGTTATGGAAGGTGTGTGGTCAGGGATGTAGTATGTCTCTTTTATAGGGGTTAGCCATTGCTTAAAGTGCATTGACAATTGATTTCAGTAGTAAAAGCTTTATGTACAAATAATGGCCTTGTATTTTTTTAGGATAATGTATTGTCAGGTGATGTGATTATTTTTATAGTGTTTCGGTTTATACATTTGATTGTTGTGCTTAATGATAATTTTAAGAATGAGATAATTAGATAGTTATATTATCTATCTTATATTATCTTTTAATAGTTGTATTATCTATTAAAAGAAAAGATAATATGAAGAAACACGTCATCCTAAATTGTATCACTTAGTGGATTTGAACAGAATAATTGTGTATAGTTCTCTAATGATGCCAATTTAACTTTGGAAAAATATAGGAAATAATAATTATTTATTGATAAATTTGGAATCTTTGCCAAAAGAGAGGATTTCCCCATAGCCTGGAAATCGTCCAGGATTTCCTGAGCCAATGTCTGATTCTCACCTTATGGTTTGTCCATTTAATAGGTGTCCAATTGGATATTGAATGGATGAGGGTGTGCTGGCAGTTTAGGCCCAAACTATGTTCCTGTACTGGCTTAAACCAGAAACAAGAATAATGGTAAAAGATAGGAAATATTATATGCTGGCTGGTGGTGGTTGGGGGGGGGGGTCATTGCTCACTTAAATAAGACATGTTTTCATCAAAGAACCAGGATGAACAGTGAAAAGTTGACTACTGGTACAAATTCATCAGCATTATTGAAGAATAAGCTCTGTCAGCATCAGAAGCATCATGTTGACATAATTGATGTTACTGAAATGAAGAAAATTAAAATAGTTAAGGTTCTTCTAAATAACCATTTCAAAATGCTATATTCAGGAAACGGTGATCAGGAAAAGGAAGTAGTAGCTATAGTATTCAACATTAAACATGAAGATAAACAGATAGAATGTTCAGCCACTTGCAAATAGCATGTTCTGAACAGATTTCAAAATGGGAAATTGAAGAATCAGATTTATTTGTGCATATGGTTTTATACAGAAGGTTTTAATATGACTTTTCTTTTTTTTTTCATTAGAGAAGGTAGATGGCATAAAAGAAAAGTAGTAGTACAATGAAAAAAAAAGAAAAGCCAGAAATGAATACCATACATATTGAAAGGTTTCAGGAAAAGTTGGAGAAAATGGCTGATAATAGTAAGTACCTGCTTCATTTCTATTCAAGAAATGGAGTAGTTATTACAGACACCATGTTCCAACATAAATATGCAGAAATTCACATGGACCGAACACACAAGAAATAAGTCTTATTATTGCAGTATACGAGGTTGGTCTGAAAAGTTCTCGGTTTAACAATGAAAAAATAAATTTATAATTTCAAAATTATTTTTATTTTTCAACATAATCTCCCTTAAGACTAATACATTTATTCCAGCGATGCTCCAGCACCATTATCTCATCCCTACAGTGGTTCTCAGTAAGATCTGCAAAATACCCACTCTACAGCTGCAATCACCTCTTGATTCGAAGAAAAACGCTGACCAGCGAGAAAGAGTTTTAGTTTTGGGAAGAGATAGATGTCAAAGGGAGCCAAATCTGGGGAAATACGGTGAATGTTCCAATTCATTGTGCAGATCCCTTAATTTTCCCATTGCCAAAACACCTTTGTGGGCAGGTGCATTGTCCTGATGAAAGATGATTTTTTTCTTCTGCAAACCAGGTCTTTTCTCACGAATTTTTTCGTGTCTGGTTAAAAGATCGGAATAATATTCCCTCATTATTGTTTTACCCTTTACAAGATAATTAATAAGCAAAATGCCTTTATCTTCCCAAAACACCGATGCGATGACCTTTCCTGCTGATGGAAGTGAGTTTGTCTTCTTTGGCACTGAACACCCAGCTTCTGTCCACTGTTTTACTGCTGTTTGGATTCTGGTGTGTAATGGTGAATCCAAGTCTTATCCATAGTAATAAATTGACTCACAAAATCAATTTTATTCTTGTTAAAATGCTCCAAGCAGCGTTCAGAGATTTTCATGCAAGTGCGTTTTTGATCTGCTGTGAGGAAGTGCAGAACCCATCTTGAGCAAAGCTTTTTCATATGCAATTCTTCATGCGAAATATATTCTACATGTTCTTTTGAAATGCCTATAGTCTCAGCAGTTTCATGCACTTTGACTCGCCAGTCATCCAATACCATATCATGCCCTTGATTGATTATTTCTGTGTTGTTACACATTTTGGACGTCCTTCATGTGGATCATCTTCAAGGCTATTATGGCCGTGTTTAAACTTCATCCCATTTCTTAATTGTCAAAAATGAAGGAGAAGAGTGCCCATTAACTTTTATGAACTTCGAATGAATTTCTTTTGGCTTTAAACCTTCTTTTAAAGAATTTTATCAACAGACGATACTCAATTTTATCCATTTCAAGATATAGAGACAACATTTTTGCTTCAGACAGCTGTATAAACCAAACTACTCTATCGGCTTGCAATTTCACATGGATACTTATGACAGATGTACCAACTTAGAAAAAAATCTCTTGCAGATAGTGTTACCATTTATGGTCGAGGCTGAGAACTTTTCAGACCACCCTCGTATTACTGTTGATAGGTTCACATTGGTTCCAGATATAAAAATATATATTGGTTTACAAATATGGGTTTCCTAGTTGTAAGCAGGATAAAAATAAGTATCATATTCAAAAGAAATATATGTACAAAAGTTTTTAAAAAAAATTAAGCAACTTTCTGAGATGAGCTTTCAACTTAGATATGCAAATATTATTGGATCAAAAATGAAAACAAGACCCCAAAGTTGAATAGCAATATCTGAAGAACACATTAATGCTGCCTGGAAGGCATATGTTGAAGTTAATGCAAGGATAAATAAATCCATACTTCATAGTAGACTGAAAGAAGCAATCATAGAAAAGTAAAAGTGTATTGGAAGCTTTTAGTAAGTAAATTAACATGTGCTCTAAAAGAACATAGACAAAACTAACAAAGCTATGTGGAAGAAGTAGCTAAACAAAAGTCATGGGAAGACTTTGGTAAGATGATGAAAGACAAATAAGAAACGGAGAAAGTGTATGTAAAAGAACTCAGAGATGATAAATGCAATTTTAAGCTGAAGGCAAATATATTCGGGATGTCTAGAGTAATTAGTTTGAAAGTTTATTAAATAAATAAGCAACGACAAAACCGTGATAGACAGTACTCAAGAATACAGTGAGGAGTGCATAATTACTTGAGATTGAAAAAGCTATTGGAAGTTTGAAATGTGGAAAGGCAGCTGGAGAATATTTGACCATAATTTTGAAGCCTGGTCAGAAGGTTGAATTTCAGATATTTGAAGTAAAGCTATCATAGTACCATCTATAAAAAAAAAAAAAAGAAAATTAAAACTGAGTTATTGAATTGGTGCAATTTCCCTGCTGAGTATTCTAGATAAGATTTATGCAAGTTATTCTTGGGAAGAGGACCAAAAAAATCTTAGAAGGAAAGCTTGGAGAACAACAAGCTGGGTGGTTTAAGCCAAATAGGCATGCCAGGATGAGATTACTACTTTAAGACTTAAAATTGGAGGCATATGAAAAGATGTGAAGAGAAAGAAAAAAAAATGTTCAAAATCCTATAATTATGTAAATGGACATGCCAGATTAAAAAAATGGCAAGTGGAAAGATGAGAAGGGAGAGCCAATAGAGATTCCTTCTGTCTACAGCAACATATGGAGCCAAGACATAGAGACTCGATGAAAAAGACATACAGAAAATCAGAGCATTCGAAATGAAATTCTGAAGAAAAATAAATAAGATCCATTGGTAATAAATAAAACTCAGAATAAACAAATGGCCAAGTCAAATACAAATTAAATTATACATAATTCAGTAATTAGGATTTCTGTTATTCTGTAATTAATTAATAGGCAAATAATAAGCTATAATTAAGCTATAATTAAGCTATAATTCTTAAATAACAATTAAGATAATTTGGACATATCCAGAGAATGTCCTCATTGATTACAAATATATTATTAGATACAGTCATTGGCTACAGTCTTTGAAGGAAAGGTCCCAATTGCCCAGCTTTGGAGAGATGACAGATATAGCCAGAGATAGAGCCAGATGGCAAAGATTTCTTTATAGGGGACTCAATCTGTCATCTGACAGATGTGAAAGAAGAAAAAGATAAGGTGCCATAATGTTGGTGAATAGTGAGGTTATATCAGAGCTAACCAATATATTGGTATCGTTTAACATTAAATTTTCAATGGAAGTTTTAAAATGGATAGTTTATTATATAGGATGTGGTATGACCAGTGGGGAGGGAGGAGTACGAGGATTTGCTATATCCAGGTGGGAGGACAAAAACTGAAGCGTTTGAGTTTCATGAGGCCAGAAAGAAACTTTTTTGTTTTTGAGCACACTTTAATTTTCTCATCGTCATCATCATTGCACTTTTCAAGAATTTAGGCCTAGAGCGACCTGTTCCGGTCTTAGAAGTCATCATTGAATCTGTTTAGAGGATGTCCTGGTTTTCTTTTTCCTAATGGCTTGTAATTTAATTGTTTTGGTAATCTTTCTGTTTTCATTCTTTCAACGTGTTCCATCCATTTATGTTTATATATTTTTATATTTTTTCTATTACTGATTCCTGGTTTAATTCTTTCATAATTTCATTTTTTTTTTTGTGATCGAATAGAGTATACTTTGCAGTTTTTCCCATAAACTTCATTTCAGCTTTTATTAATCTTTGTCTTTTTGTTTTATTGTCCAGATTTCACTTCCATACAATAGGACTGGTAGGGGCTAATGTGTTGTATACTATTAGTCTAGTTGGTTTTTGAACTAGGTTAGGTTTAAATATAGAGTTAATTACACCTGTTATTTTTAAATATTTTGCAATTTTAGATTTATATCTTTTTCGTATGTAATCATACATCCTAAGTAGTTAAATGAATTCACCTGTTGTAAAATCTTTTTATTTCTATTTTAGTTCTTATTGGATCTTGTCCTTTAAAGACCATCATTTTTGATTTTTCTATTCATTATTCATCTCTACTACCTTTTTTAAAGATGGGGATCACTATTCCTTTTTCCATTCTACTGGTGGGTTTACTTGTTGAATAGATTTTATTTATATACAGTGGTATCTCGCTAATCCGAACCCTCCAGTAATCCAAACTGCTTTTAAATGTAATTTCCCAAAATTATGACTTTATCACATCAATAAAAAAGAATGTAGCATTCTCAGTTGTTACTGCTTGGGAAGCCGTCGAACCTGAAGCAATTCGAGCGTCAAGGAATAAACTGTAGCCTTCTAGAATTTACCAAGATAACTACGGTGATACACAAAAAGAGGAAATTCAAAACGTGCATAATTTAGCTAAAAATATAAATCCAGATGTTGAAATTTCACAAACAGAGATGTTACGGAATGGATTACAGGTAGAACCGAAAGTGAATTCTAAATCAAATCAGATGCTGAAATTATAAATATGACGCTACAGAATGAATTAGAAGACGATGATGACAATAAAGAACTCTAAAAAAAAAAAAAAAAGTAAAACATGAAGAGGCAGTTGACAGTTTTAATATGTGTATAGAATGGGCTAAGCAGAATGATACGCCATTCCACAAAGTTTTGTTGCTAATGCAGCTCCCAGAAGAAGCATTTGAAGAACGTTTAGCTTCAAGTGACTCTTTTATAAAGAAATAAAAAAAAAACTTTTATGTTGTGTACAAGAAAGTGATATCTTTTACACAAATTAAGTTATGTATTGAACTATGCAATTTTATTAAATCAGAATCCTCAACAACATAGGTACATACAAACTAAATATTTTACTAAAATAAACTTGTGTATTGTATTATTTTTTAAGTTTCACATTATAGTACAGTAGCTTTTTTTTCTATCAGTTACTTCATTTATTTATGGAATTAAATTGATGTACCATTAGAATCTGATTATTTTTGTCTAGTTATTGTTGTCTCTTGGGGGGTGGGGGAATTTGATAATCCGAACTTTTCGCTAATCCGAACGAGTACGGTTTTTATTAGTTCGGATTAGCGAGATACCACTGTATAATAAATAGATTTTATTTATTATATTGTTGAATAGATTTTATATAAAATTATTATTTTTTTAATTTTATTAATATAAAATTTAATAATTTTATTTATTTAATAATAAGCCTTTGTTTAAACCTTATTCCTGCATATTTATATAATTCTGAACCTTCTCTAGGGTGATTTTCCATTTCATGTTTCTTTCAGGCTGATTTCTAATTCTTCTTTAGTTATTTCCTTTTCATTTTCATTAAATGTTTCCCAGTTATCTGTTTTAAAATATTTATCTGTCTACAATTCTGTATTCAGTGTTTAATTTTACTCCAAATCTTAATATACATTGGGTCTTATTTTATATAAATCATGTTTTCTAAATTAGAAACAAATTTGTTTCATGATTCTCTGCCTTTTTCTGACTTCTCTTTTAGCTATGACTCTTATTCGTTTATATTCTATATCATTTTCTAATCTTTTACTGCCTAACCATTTATGATATGTTTCTTTTTTTCATTTTGATTATTTCTTTGATTGTATCATCCCATATTTTCATTTTTTTTTTCTTTTTATTGAATTTTTTTGATCTTTCCTAAGCTTTCATTTGCTATGTTTAGTATCATTTTTATATTAAGCCTTTCTATTTCTTCATTTTGTTTTATTTTATCTAAATATTGGGTTAATTCTTCGTTCATATAGCCATTGTATTTTTGTGTCAATTAATAATCTAGTTATAAAAAAAAAAAAAAGAAAATATTTTAAATTTCCTTTCTGCTCTTGTTATTTGTAGCCATTTAGGTGGTAATCTTAATTCTATTTTAACAAAGTGGTCACCACTTATTTCATGTCCTCTGTGGACGCTAACATCTAAAGAAAACTTTGTCTTTTCATTTAAATTAAAGTAATCTAATATTGATTTTCATTCTCTTGCTGCCCAAGTATATTTATGTATGTCTTTATGTTTATAGAAAGAATTCATTATTTAAGGTTATTATAAACTACAAAGTTGATCAATTTTTTACCATTCCTATTTAGAGTATGTTCTTTATACAGGTAAACCTCGTATAATGCGGTTTCGATAAAATGCAGTCTACAAATTGTAGTATCCCTTGTTTAACGCAGTACTTATACAATGCGATTTCGATATAAGATGGTCTACAAACTGTAGTAACCCTTTATCTTTTCATATATTTTTCAACGCGTGACTTCAAAATCAAATTTTATCTTCGTTAAATTTGTGTCTGCTTGTATCACGCATGTAGTTATAAGTAGCAAATTTATATTAGGGGAAATACCCTTTAGCACACATGTACATCAATTGTTTACCATATAAAGTGTTTATTGTTGAAAATTGTCTTCATTTTCTGCCCAGGAAAGCACATTAAAAATCATAAGTGTGTTACTCTCAAGCTGAGCACTTTATTTTTTGGTGAGTTACATACAATATGCTTTTTTTATGTAAAAAAAAATTTTTTTATGGTAATAGACACTTAGAGCGTTTTTGCGATATGGTTGGAAATGAAATTAGTGAATTAATTGATGGGGAAATAGATTTAAATGAGGTACAATTAATAGATGACGTCAAACCAAATGGCAGGGAAAGTTCTGCTGAAGATTCTGATTGCGATGATGCCATTAAAGAATTCAGTTTAAAGAAATTAGCAGAAGGATTGAACTTGGCAAGAAAGTTATTTTATGGATTATGATCTCTCAATGGAGCGCTCCGGAAAATTCATAAGACAACTGGATATTTGTAGGCATAGGTTTCTGTGGTTTAGCAGTTCAAAAGAAAGATTCTGGTATTGCGACCACATGTTTATTAAGATAAATAAAAAGAAACAAATCCGACAAGTTTCATATGTCGTTTCACTTACATCTTCAGGGGTTAAAGGTAACTAAAAGTTTAAAACACAACAAATGAGAAATTACTCAAAATAGTCCATTCTATGATGTTATGGCGTCTAACTGGTCATTAAATTAAAAAAATCTGAATGCAGAATCTGTGCATGCTAAGTTTCAACGATGCTGGATGTTGTCACATTCTGTTGTTTACGTTCACACTGTCCGAGGTCTAACTTAGGTATATTTTTTATCAATGCTGACCAAACTTGGTGTAGAATTAGGCCCTGGTTTTTGTTGCATTGTGTTGGAATTTTAAGCATATTTGCAGCTTCTTTAAATTTCCTTGTGAAACAGTGTTTTTTCAATATAAGACATGTTCGTTTTATGCCAAAGTACATTATGGCCGGTGGAAGTTGTGTGGGATGCTAGACCTGATTTGTGTGCTCTCCTTTTTTGAACGTCTTTTTGGTGTTCGTTCATATGAATTTCTCCTGATCTTCCCGTCTAGCCTACGTAGCAGATGCCACAGGAACAATGAATTTTATGTACACCTGGTTTTTTTAAAGGGTGATGTGGAGGTTTTGGGGGATGTAGAAATCTTGATATTTTTTCTAGCAGAAAAAATGCAACTTTAATAACTTTAATGTTATGTTTGCTTAGTAATTGGGCCAATTGGTCTGTAACATTCTTGATGTATGGTAGCGTGATTGCGTTCTTGAAATCTTGCTTTTGTGAGATGCTTGCAGGAGGTGTGTGTTCAGAATTTCATTATCTTAGGTTCAAAACCATTTTTTTTTTTTTTGAGGATCTGTGTTAAATAATGTAATTCTTCATTTCGATTTTTTCTGTGCTGGAAATATTGTAAGCTCTATCCCTCAGGGTTTTTATTAAACTTATTTTTTGCCTGGGGTGGTGGTGGTGTGAGGCCGCATATGGCCAAGAACACTGCTTTTAAAGATTATCTTAATAATCTACACAACAACATAAAATTCACCTTGGAGCAGGAAGAACATAAAAAACTTAATTTTCTTGATATTTTAATAGAAATCAATGAAAAAAGATAGATTATCTTTTTCCATTTATAGAAAACCCACCAACACAGGAAGATTTCTTAATGCGGCCTCACACCACCACCCCAGACAAAAAATAAGTTTAATAAAAACCTTGAGGAATAGAGCTTACAATATTTCCAGCACAGAAAAAAAGAGAAATGAAGAATTACTTTATTTAACACAGATCCTCAAAAAAAAAAAAAAAAAAAAAAAGATTTAAACCTAAGATAATCAAGAAAATCGTCAACACACCTCCTACAAGCATCTCACAAAAGCAAGATTTCAAGAATGCAATCACGCTACCATACATCAAGAATGTTACAGACAAATTGGCCAAATTACTAAGCAAACATAACATTAAAGTTGCTTTTTCTTCTGCTAGAAAAAATATCAAGATTTCTACATCCCCCAAAATCTCCACATCACCCTTTAAAAAAACCAGGTGTATATAAAATTCATCGTTTCTGTTGCATCTGCTACGTAGGCCAGATGTGAAGATCAGGAGAAATTCATATGAACGAACATCAAAAAGACGTGCAAAAATGGAGAGAACACAAATCAGTCCTAGCATCCCGCACAACTTTCACTGGCCATAATGTACTCTGGAATGAAAAAAACTGTTTCACAAGGAAATTTAAAGAAGCTGCAATTATGCTTAGAATTCCAATGCAATGCAACAAAAATCAGGGACTAATTCTACACCAAGTTTGGTCAGCATTGATAAAAAATATGCCTAAGTCAGACCTCGGACAGTGTGAACATATACAACAGAACGTGACAACATCCAGCATCGTTGAAACTTAGCATGCACAGATTCTGCATTTGGATTTTTTAATTTAATGAACTGTTAGACGGCCATAACATCATAGAATGGACTATTTTGAGTAATTTCTTATTTGTTGTGTTTTGAACTTTTAGTTACCTTTAACCCCTGAAGATGTAAGTGAAACGACATACTAAACTTATCAGGTTTGCTTATTTTTATTTATCTTAATAAACATGTGGTCGCAATACCAGAATCTTTCTTTTGAACTGGATATTTGTTTAGCTACATATTATGAACTTAATAAAAAAAATTGCAGCATAGTAGTAAGGAAGGTTTTATTACTGACTTCTTGATAACTAAATCTGCTTAAGTATGCAATGAGAATTATACAAATGATGTCCAAGAGATTTCAGGTGATAACGACGTCTGGCCACTCGTAAATAAAGAACATCTACGAAATGTTAGTGTTGAAGAGAGTGATGACGATTGAAATATACACTTTATTTTATTTTGCCTAAAACGTTTGTGTTATGTACAATGAAGTTTACGTACAGTTTATAATTTTTTATAATTTTATACTATGTATTTGTTTCATAGTTTGTGTTTTCTTAACTTGCATGAATTACCTAAATTAAATAAAAATATATTTTTGTTGGATATGTCATGGTTTATATAATCTTAAAAAAAAACGATTTCGGAACCTAACCCTACTTTTTCTATGTGATCTGAGTCTCGCATAATGCAATTTATATAACACACCATTTCTATGGAACCTAACATCCGTGTTATACGAGGGTTACCTGTATATTCCTATATTATTAATTTTCGTGTTTCCAATTCTTGCATTTAAGTCTCCTTCTAATATTACATAATCATTTTTGTATATTTTGTAATTGATTATAAAATTCAATATTATCATCTTTCTTCCTTCTTCTGGGGCATATAAACCAGTTATTGTTAAATAACCTCTGTCTATTCTAACTTCTATTATTTGTTCATTCCATGATTTATAATATTTTAACTGTTTGAAAAAGAAATTATGAATCCAAATCATACCTGCTTGTGCTCTTTGGTCTCTGTCACTATATGAGTATTCTGCAATTGAGCAGGTTCTTCTCTTAGTAGCAAAAACTTTCCTTCCACTCTCTTCTGTTCTGAGCCTTCTCTTTCAAGGTTGTGTACCTGTACACAACCTTGAAAGAGAAGGCTCAGAACAGAATGGAAACCTGTATCCATTCAGCATGTCATCTAGCATTGTTTTCCTTACTCTTCCTCTGGGTCTTTTTCTGTCTATTTTTCCTTCAATGGCATCTCTCTGATGATTCCATTCTCTTTAAGAATATGTCTAATCCAGTTTCCCTTTCTTCTTTTTATCCTCCTTAACAGACTTCTTTCTTCTTCTACTCTTTTTAAGACCTTTTCATTAGTTATTTTATCTGCCCATTTGATTTTTTCCATCCATCTCCAAATCCACATCTCAAAGCTTTCCAAAATCTTGATTTCTTCTTTCTTCAGTGTCCGAGTTTCAGCCGCATAGAGGACAACACTCCACACATAATATTTTATTAGTCTTTTTCTTTAGGTTTCTATCCATTTATACTTCTGAATAAATTCCATTTTCTATTAAAGGCATCTTTTCCCATTGCTATTCTTGCTTTTACGTCACTTTTACATCTTCCATCACTGCAAATCACGCTTCCTAGATATTTAAATGTCTTTACTTGATTCAATTTTTCCCCATTTATTCTGATATCCATATTTGCCTCTTTCCTTGCTATTTTCATTACCTTTGTTTTTCTTATGTTAATTTTCATTCCATAATATATTACTCCACTACATATTGCATTAAAATTAATTTAAAATTATTATTTAATTATAATTATTAAAATTATTTAAAATTAAAACGTTTTTTGATCTGAAATTTAGTGGGTTTGTAATTACAAGATCAGTAAGTGGAGCAGTCTCTAAGAATATCAGTTTTTCTGTTGTATTCACTGGCATTAAGAATAACAGCAGTGCTTTCCTTATCAGCTCTAGTGATGACTATAATGTTATCTTTGTGTAGTTTCTTGAGGCCACTGAGATTTGTTTTAGGTGGCAAAGATCTAGAAAGAATGCTAGTAATGCCAAGCCTAATATTGTTAGCTATTTTCAGCCAAGTTAAGAATATTGCATATAATGTTGAACATTAGGTCAAATGCCAATTCTTGTTTTGGTCCAGTAGCAAAATTGTGGCTGTAGGATGCTGATGGTAGCTTTCCTAATCCTTTTTGATAACACATTAGCTGTAGTATTGAGAGAATGAAGTTGAAGCATGGGTTTAGAATCCAAGCCTGTTGTACTTGTTGATATGTTTATTTTTTATTTTTAAGTTTTCTTTTTGAGCAGAGGCTTCTGAAATATCAAAAGAAATGAAACAGACTTTAATGATGAGAATAGCTGAGAGTTCTTACTGTAATGAGCCAATGACTACGTTGGTTTCTTCTCCCCTTCTGGCCAATATCACAGATATCTTTTCCTTTGCTATCCATTCTGGATATTTCTCTTGGAAGAGCAAAATTTATAAACAGATACAGAGTACATCTATGGGTTCTCCCTTTGCCAATTTTTTTATGGAATATTTCGAAGAACAAGCTCTTGACTCAGCCCTCTCAAACCTATCTGGCTAAGATATGTAGATAATGTGTTCTCTATTTGGCCTCATGGCCCAGACACATTACTCTTTCCTCTCTCACTTCAGTAGTCTTCACCTGGAATATAATTTACTATGGGAAAGGAAACTAATAATAGTCTGGCTTTTTTTACACATCTTTGGTAATACGGCTACATAATGATAGCCTGTCCTTCTCAGTATACAGGAAACTCACTCATACAGACATACATTCACAAACTTTTTTCCCACTCCTTTCAACAATATGGTATTATTAAAACACTAACCAATAGAGCCTATAACCTTTGTTCCAATGAGGCATATCTTGCAGAAGAACTTAATCATATTCACCTTATCTAATGGTTACAGTTTCCACGGTATTAAAAAAAATAACCAATCCATTCCCAGTCCTTAACCTTATTATTATTTCCTTTGAGGCACCAGAAAAAATAGCCAGAATCTTAAAGAAATGCAACCTCTACATGGCTGTCAAGTTCCACTTGAAACTATTCACCTTTATCTGTTTTACTAAGGAGGACAGACAGAAGTATAAGTGGACAGACAGGAATGATCAGACATCACTGGCATGGAAGAACATAAAAAATATATCTGCAATCATGGCTATGGTCAATCAGGCCTTGCAGACCATGCTTTAGATATGGCTCATAGAATCAATTTGATTCTATGATTTAGAAAGTCTGTTTTTAGAAACTGTAGTTGCTTTCAAAAATGAGCCTCATTTGAATAAATATATGATTGCATAAGAATTTCCAAATTATGGGAAACACTAATACCTTGAGATCCCAGTTTACATCCTAGTCTGCAAACAGGTGCCCACAGAGGATTACTCTCCTTGTTAGGACTCTAGTCTTTTGTCCACGTATCTCACTTTGTTTTGTGTTGCCTTTGTGCGTGTGTGTTATAAGTCTCATATTATACTCCCTGATGATATCTCAATGACTAAGATGGACTATTGGAAGAAATAAAATATTATTTTTAATCCTTTCTCAGTGTTGTTTCACTCTATTAAGCCTCTAATATGAGAATCTCACTAGACTGGGTGAGTAGGCAAATGAGTGGTGTTTCAGCTGAATTTTGCAAACTGTAAGGTCTTGAAATTTGGTAGGCAAGAATGGAATGCAGAGTATGCGATTAATGAGGAAATTCTGAAGAAGATGTAAGAGATAAGATATGTGGGAGTGATCTGCTTTCTCTCTCGCACACACATACCCACAGATGTGTGTGTGTGAGAGAGAGAAAATCTCAAATTTTTTCCTATTATCTTTGTTTTTAATATGGCAATGATGCCATCTGTTCACTCATCTCCTAATCTTTTTTTTTCTTTCAGACCTCTCATATCTTTGATTTTCAGTGTTTGATAGTGTTTTATTTCCAACCCAGCTCTCATTGTTAATAGCATATTGTTAATAATAGCAGCAATTATGTTTTTCCTATTTTCTTTGTAGATTCAGGATATTACAATTGAAGAAGTTGATAACCAAGAGACAAAATCTGCAAAAGATGCATTGCTTTTATGGTGCCAAATGAAGACTGCAGGTTATCCTAATGTGAATATTAGGAATTTCACTACTAGTTGGAGAGATGGGTTAGCATTTAATGCTCTGATACATAAGCACAGGTAGGAATTAAGATATATATTTTATGTTTTTTATAATATTTGTGTGTTTGAGTAGAAATTATTAAGAAATGATTTTATGCAGAAATCTTAATGTTTCAGCTAAAATCTTTATTTAATGGCTGTATTCAACTTTATATGATATTCAATTCTCACTATATTAAATACTACTCATTCAAACTCAGCATAATATGCTAAAAAAGTCCCACTGAAATTTAAATATCATCTTTGTTTAAATTTCAGTTATAGTTTTGTTATAGTTAATTCTGAAAGAAATTAACTATAACAAACTACTCTTTTTATTTCCTCTGAGTTTGCTATATTTAGCTTTAGTTTGTAAAATAGCATTGAGGTGGAAGTTCAAAATTTTCTTTTGAATATAATGTAATTTAAATTAGACTTTTCTAACTTTAATTCTTTCTAACTTTGTTTCTGATTATTAAACTGCATACATAGCTTAGCTTAATGAGTATGGTTGGATTTCTTCCAAAAACAGGAAAGTGTTGTTAGTGTATTTGAGGGCCAAACATTTCAGAATGCATCTGATGGAAGGCATTCATGTACAAGTTGGTGATAGCATTTGTATCTATATATCTCATTCTTCACAAGCTTCCACTTGTGAAGAATGATATAATACTGAGAATTTTATATATAGAAGCTACAGTAAAAATGGGCTATATGAAACCATGATAGGATTATTGATAAATTACAAAATGGCTTAATGTCTTGACATGAGTAGTTGCTGCATATTTGAGTCACTAGCATTTTGTTGTAATGAAAAGTGTCTGAAAGAAGTAATATCAGATTGTATTTCCGGGATTAGGAAGATAAATGAAATATGAGTTAAAAAAAGAAAGAAAAAGGATGAATGAGGAGCTGTTGTAAAAAAGAAAACATCGTGGTGCAGATATTGGATGAAGTGAGGAGGCCAATAAAGTACAACTGACTTACCATGGTGAAAAAAAAGAAAAGTCTAATTATGAGAAGTTTGCAGAGTGAGCTAATGGAAATTCTAAGAAGCTCAATATGTGGCAAATCAAAGGAAGAATGATTCTGGACAGTAATCTTCGTCGATACAGGATGCCAGTTGGTCAAGTAGGTATTATATCTACTTTCCAACAAATCGATCATGGTTTAAATTCCACTGAGCATAAGCATATGTAAATGTTTGTAGAATTGGGGAAGGGGGTGGTATTCCATCATCCATTCTGAGACCACCACCTTTCTAACTGGATGCCTGAAATGGCTTGACAAAATTCCATGATTATTTAACCTTTAGTCTTCACATGGTACTAAATGTATGATTGGTGTACTATCTTTCATGGGTCAGATTTACATTAAAAAAAATGGATGTGATAGAGATAGTCAAACTGTTAAGCAGTCATTTTCTAGAATATACATCCATGTTGGGACACTGCAGTTGGTCTAAATCAAATAATGAGTTAAAGGTGTTAAAATTGTTATAAGAACTTGATGCACACCCAGTGGCATTGTTGGATAAACTGTCAGCATTTTTAATGTGCATAAAGGGAGTTGCAGGACCATCAACAATGCTACTAACCTGTTAGATTCAAGTCTGAACAATCTCTTGAATCTCCAGGTTGTAAAAGGAAACCACGATAGTTTAAATGCCTAAAAGTAGTGCCAGGACACATGCAACTAATAGCAGACTTCTTAGTATTGCTGGAATGGTAATTACAATGCTGGGGAAGCTGGTCAGGTCCTGTATTCAGGAATGGTTGTGCGGAGATATGATTATCTATAGAGAATAGCATGGCTTTATTAAGGTTAGGTTGTACCTTCAGCATTTTGCTGCTTTTGTTATGGTAAAGTGATAACTGAATTGAACAGGACTGGATTTTGCAATTGGGTTTGGTTTTACAAAATACAATACACTCATGAAAAGTTGTTATATAAGTTTACACCTTATAGATTTTAGTTTATATAACCAAGAAGAAGAAGAAGAGTATTCAGGAGACTAGTGGCATTTCCCAGGGTTCTTTCCTTTTGGCTTTTACTGTTCATATTAATGATAGTGGGTGATATTCAGTTGTTTATCAATGTAGCAACTTAGGAAGAAATCATTTGCCCATGCATCACGAATGAGCAGATGACTCATTTCAGTGTAGCCAGGTGGTTCAACATTATGTATTTTGGAACAGATATTGCATGCTGAATATTATCTTGATGGAAATTTATTTTGTGTGTGTGAGAGAGATGAAATTTGAAGGCCATATCGATGCTTAGGAGTAGAAACAGACTTGCAGGGAATAAAAGGCATTCTTCCTCTTTATAAGATAAGACCACATGTAAACTTCCATGCTCAGATAGTTACTTGACTTTTACAGGAATGGAGATGGGGGATAATCCAGAGATGGTCCAGCTGATATCAGGTCTATGGAATGTCGATTAGAAGGATAGATTGAAGAAATATGGGTCCTACAATTTGGTGTTTAGAGGAGAGATAGGATATGATATTGCAGGTGGAGGGAGAGAAAAAAGCTTCATCCTTTCCTCTTCTCCTCCATGTGAGGCACCTCTTTGTAATAAAGGGGAACTCCCAGTGATAATACTGGCTCTTTTCATTTTTTTTTTTATCTTTGTGTATTCGTTTCTTGTATTTTTCACTCTACTTCTCCTGAGTTTTTTTTTTAACCATCCTTTTAACCAGAGATCTATTATTTTAAACAAGTGCCATTGTTGGCTATGCATTCTCAACCTATGGATGTCCAGAAAAGATCCTGGTAGTGTAGTTTCACATAACTTTGACCCTTGCTTTGATACAAGATAGGGCCTTCTGGATATACCATCAGGGATCATTTGGTTATTGGGCTTGCTTGCAAGAGTCCATTGTGTTGCAGTAAGTATCCTACCTCCCCCTTGATTGACAGGGACCCCCAAGTCTTGCTGGTATGACCTTTGCAGTGGCTCCTCCTTTGGTATTATTCAAGTGTAACTTCTTCATCATCGCATCAACTTTACGTTAGAAAAAGAATCTCCACAGGGTATCTCTTTTTTGGATTTACACATCAAAAGAAAAGAAGACGGTTCCATCGCCACTTCTGTCTTTCGCAAGCCTACATTCTCGGTTGCTACGTTCACAATTCTTCTGCTCATCATCCATCTCAGAAATCTGGCATTATTAAATCACTAGTTTCCAGAGCACACAAATTCTGCTCCTCTGAAGAATCTTTAAACCAGGAATTAGAAGTTATCAAAAATACAGCCATCCTAAATGGATATAATCCCAAAACAACTCAAAAAATCATCAGTCACTTCTGCATACATCAAACCAGACAGGAAGAAGTGCATAGGATTCCCATACCTTATGTTAAAGGCATCCCAGAACGTCTTTCTAAAATTATGAAGAAATACAATTTTGCCACTACTTACAAACCTATCAACTAAATTTACAACTTATTACCTTCTCCTAAGGACAAATTCTCACCCTTGATGTTACCTGGTGTTTATGAGATTCCATGCTCATGCAAATTATCTTACTTTGGACAGATAGGTAGGTCTGTTCAGAAACGCATCTCGGAACATCAAGACCACATTCGTCTTCTTAAACCGCAGAAATCAGGCCTCTCTCGACACGGAATTGAAAATCCAAACCATAGGATCCATTGGGAAAAGGCTAAACTTTTACATAGATCTTTATTTAAACATGAACGTTTATACAAAGAAAGTTCTGAAGCCCTACTACACAGACCAAACCTAAACTGCAACGACGTTCTTACTATTCCTAAAGTATGGGAAATTATCATACAAAACTGTGTTAAATAATTAAGGTTTTTTTTTTTTTTTTTTTTTTTTTTTGTACTACTTTAGCACGTTATGCACGTTTTCATGAGATTCTATTGTAATCATGCGCCCTAACTGTATGTTATTCCTAATTTTTGTTTAAATACTGTACTGATGATGTCCTAAGATACTTAGGATGAAATATTTACAATTAAATAATTTTCACTGTGGTTTATACGTGTGTTTCTTCTAATTAAGTGTAACTTTGTTGTTAGTTGTGAGCTCTTACAGAATTCTGCCTTCATTGAGAATGTCTTTTATCCTCAAGTTTATAAGTTTATTAGGCCTTTAGTAAGTTTGACCAAGTATAGAAACTGTATATATACAGTAAACCCTCGATTTAACGGACTAATAGGGGCTAAGGGTGTCTTAAATCGAAAGTCCGTTAAATTGCGAATTTTTTAAAATAAAAATATATTAACATAATACTGCAGTTTTATCAATATTGGCACTATAGTAACAAAAAAATTGTTTTACACATAATTTTTAACATAATTTTCACACTTTTAGATAAGTTAATGTTTGATGTTGAGGCGCTTGGTTTCAAAGCAGTCAAATCAGTGGACAGAAGCCAATGACAAAGTTGGTTCCATCAGCAGGAAAGGTCATGGCATCGGTGTTTTGGGATGCTTTTGTTTATTAATTATCTTGAAAAGGGTAAAACAATAACCAGGGAATATTATTCCGATCTTTTAACTAGACACGAAAAAATTCGTGAGAAAAGATCCGGTTTGCAGAAGAAAAAAATCATCTTTCATCAGGACAATGCACCTGCCCACAAAGATGTTTTGGCAATGGGAAAATTAAGGGATCTGCACTATGAATTGTTGGAACATCCACCCTATTCCCCAGATTTGGCTCCCTCTGACTTCTATCTCTTCCCAAAATTAAAACTCTTTCTTGCTGGTCAGCATTTTTCTTCAAATCAAGAGGTGATTGCAGCTGTAGAGGGGTATTTTGCAGATCTTACTGAGAATCATTACAGGGATGAGATAATGGCTGGAGCATCACTGGAATAAATGTATTAGTCTTAAGGGAGATTATGTTGAAAATAAAAATAATTCTATGGAAGTTTTTTCACTTGGCTATGCTACTAATTATATATTGGGTTTTATCCTTTATCCAAGTGTTAGCAAACAAAGTTTGTGCCTGAAGCAACTCATGGTAAAGGTGGTATAAGTTCTCATTACTTGCCTTAGTATCCCCTATAATGCAAAGCTCATCTCCTTGCAGGCATGTATAATGCTATGCATTAAGGGAAGGGCCACTACCCAGACCGGTTTCGACTTTATTGAAATCTCTTCAGTGCGAGCCAGACCCAGAGGTGGTTATACTAAGACAAAAGTAATGGAGAAGTCATATTTACCTATACGAGTTGCCAAAGGGCAACTACGAGTTGCCAGCGGGAGGAGATAGGATTAAGGCTTCAAATTATATGCCTCTGTTTATCTGGAGTTGTGGTTAAAATGCTAGGTTAGTGAGGACCAAGATTCAGAACCGTATTCAGAACAGCAGTATTCTCTTTGATGAACAACATGACTTAACTCATATGCCAGATTAGAGATAGGTATCAGCAAGACCTGTATGGGTAAACTATATCCTTGCAGAGGAAAGTTGCTAGTGGCATGCCCCAAGGGTCTATTTTTGGACATATTGCTGTTTATCTGGTGTGTTAATAATATTGGAAAAGATTTGAATGCTGTTATAGAGTTATTTGCAAATGATACAAAGTTAGGGATGAATTATGAGAATTAGAACAGATTCTGTAGTTTTGCAAGAGGACTTGAATAGATTGGGCAAATGGGTGAGTGAGTCGCTAGTTCAGTGTTGCAAAATATGGTTTTAAAATTTTGGAAGCAGAGATGGAATGCAGATTTTAAGATTGGTTGGCTATCTTAGAAGAATTTGGAAAAGATTGAGGGATCTGGATCATTATGTGGATCCAGATCTGATCTGAATCTGGTACTGTGAGGACAGCACAGCAGATTATAACAGTGATGCAGAGGACACTGACGTAGAAAGAATTTGATTCATTTGTGTAAGGATTTGATCAGCCTCATATGGATTACTGTTCACAGATTTGGTCACCTGTTTTTCAAAAGATAAAATGTTGAAAAGGGTCTGGAAACAATTGACTGAGGTGGTTTCTAGTCTGGAATATTGAGTTTGAAGACGGATTGCAAATTGCAAATGCAAATTGAAGAGTATAGTGGATGGGAGGATGAGGTGGTGGGAGAAACGATTGATTCTTATAAGTTGGTAATGTTGGTTATTACCAGATCATAGAATGCATGGAGATTGGGGGATGGGGTGAAGAAGAAGCCATCCCTGGAAGCTAGCTTCCATCCCTGGAAGCTAGGAAGTTGAGGACCAGGCTTTTTGTGTGTGTGTGTGTGTGTGTGTGTGTGGAGACAGTGAATACATTTCAGGCATAGTATGATGAGTCATGTGAAAATGGGATCTTCTGAAATTAGTCTTTTGGCTATTAAGGTCTGGTGATGATGACAATTATAATAAAACATGCAAAAATTGAAAAAAAAAAACATTTGTGGGTAGGTTTAAGTCTACTTGACGATTGTTTAGAGAAGCTAAATAAAGCATCAAGTTTTTTATTATTATTTTTTAATTGAATTACTTGGCTAAGGATAAAAGTAGCAACAACAGACAATGATGGTAAAAGGCAGAAGAAGGAAATGTATTAAAATTTAGTATGGGACAGATAAATTGAAACTCGTAATAATGTAAACATTTACATTATTAATGTAATGTAATATCGAAAAAATTTACCTGTTTTCTCGAATTATAAACTCTGCTGGTGATTCAAAAGTTACATTGTTTCATACTCATTGCATAAAAATACACAGATATCATTTTGATGTATATATTTGACATAAAATACAGGATGGTCCAGAATATTCCATAAGTCATGAAACGAACCATTGAAAGGGCCCATCTTTGTGAAGCAACTGCATAAGTTTTTCAACATCACCAGATTTTTTTTTTTCTTTATTAGTTATGAAAAACCAGGTAAATGTGATGTGGTTTTGCTGGCCTGGTTGGCTGAGTGGTTAGTGTGTCCACTCTCCAGTCAAAAGGCTGGGGGTTCGAATTCCTCAGTGGGCATGGATGTTTGTGATTGTCTGTGAAAATACTAGTGGTGGTGGGTGGTAGATGGCATTGGTGTGGATGATAATAGTTGCAGTTTGTTCTAGTTGATGGATTGAGTGGTGAAGACGGAGAGTTGTAAAGTAGGTGCCCTCTCTCGACGAGTCTTTGGACTCCTTGGAGGTGTCACGTAACAATAATAATAATAAATGCTTTCCACTGGCCCTTTCTACAGAATATTCCATGACTTACAGGCCACCCTACATATTCATCTTTCTTATTGCACGGTTAACTGACTTTATTAACTAGCATTCATGTTTTTGTTATTCATTGTCACTCACTCATAACATAGCTTCTTCTGTAACCTGGATCAGTCCACTGCTGGTTTAAGGTCTTCTCCAATTTTCTCCATTCCATTCTATTTTCTGCTTTTCTCATCCACTGCATTATAGCAGTCCTGTCAGTTTCATCTTGCCATCTCTCTTCCTTGGTCTTTCCCTTTGTCGACTATTATCCATAGGTCTCCATTCTGTCAATAATTTAGGCTATCTTGCATTATTATATCTTGTGATGTGTCCAGCCTATCTCCATTTTGAATGTATAATGTTAATGTCTTTACACCTGCTCTCGATCTTATCAAATGAGAGGGTATCTTGTCTTTAAGTGGCACACCAAGCTTGTTCCTTTCTGTTCTTCTCTGGATAACTTTCAATCTGTGAATCATATTTTGAGTTAAGTTCCTGGTTTCACAAGTAAGACGTACTGAGTGAATGCTTTCTTGTTCAAACTAATCGAAATATCACCTTTGAAGATATCTTTCATTTGCATCCTTCTTTTTATTTTTTCTTTTTCCATCTTTAATTTTTATAATTTGTCTGAGATAAACATATGAATCTACCCTATCCACTTCTCTACCTTCCAGTATAATTCTTTTTGGTGTTAAATTGTCATTCATCATTACTTTTTTTTTTTTTTTAATTCATTTTCAATCCAATTTTACTGGACTTCAGTTAATTCTTTTAATTTTATTTCTAGGTCTTGCATTTTCTGCTAAGAGAACTATATCATCAGCAAAACATAGATAAGTTAGAATCTTTCCATTAATTTTAATTGCTTTATTCTTCCAGTTCAGTCATGAAAACTTTCATTTAATGCAGATAGAATGAGTCAGATCGACTATATTATGCCGTAGGAAACATCTGAAGGAGGTGAAAAACTGTAAAATGATTAATGGAGAAAGTGTAGCGGCACAGCACAGGTTTATGTTGTGGTAGACTGTGATGTAAAAGGGGAAAAGAAGAATAGACGGAAGTGGCAGATACAGAGGAGAATAAAGTGGTGGAAATTGGAAGAGGAAGGCCCAAGGAATAAGTTTAAAGAAAAGGTATTGAAAGAAATGAAGTTACCAGAGGATGTGGAAGAATGGTGGGACATTAATAGTCGGAATATTAGAAAAATTGGAGAAGAGGTGCTTGGTATAACATCAGGAAGGGGACTGCCTGAGGATAAGGAGGCATGGTGGTGGAATGAGGAGGTGCAGTTGGAGATCAAGGAAAAGAAAGAGGCAAAGAAAAAATGGGACATGACTGGAACTAGAGCCGACAAGGAGGCATATAGATCAGTGAAGAAAAATGCAAAGAGAACTGTGGCAAGGGTGAAAGCGAGGGCAGTTGATGAGCTTTATGAAGAACTGGAGAGAAATGGTGGTGAAGCTCAGTTGTTTAGAATAGCGAAAGCCAGAGATAAGGCCTCGAAAGACATAGGATCAGTCAAGCAGATAAAGGATGCCTCAGGAGTAGTATTACAAGAGGAGGACAAAATCAGAGGAAGATGGAAAGAATATTTCCGTAAACTACTAAATGAGGAGAATCCGAGAAAGAGGTGTGAGGATGGAGAGGCAAACGAGAGACCAGTGCAAGACATAAGTAGAGAGGAAGTGGATTGGGTACTAAGAAAAATGAAGAATGGAAAGGCTGTGGGGGGGCAGACCAGATACCTGGGGAAGTGTGGAAAAGTTTGGGCAGTGAGGGTGTGGATATGTTATGTGATCTGATGAGGAAAATAGCCCAACAGGAAAAGATACCAGAGGAATGGAGGAAAAGTATTCTCGTCCCAATCTACAAAGGAAGAGGAGATGTTCAAGACTGTGGCAACTATAGAGGGATCAAGCTGATGTCACACACATTGAAGATATGGGAAAGAGTAATTGAAGGAAGGATACGGCAGGAAATGAAAATTGGTGAGGAGCAGTTTGGATTTATGCCAGGAAGAGGGACAACGGATGCGATATTTGCGCTAAGGCGATTGACAGAGAAATATAGAGAGATGCAAGTGGATCTGCACTGGTGTTTATAGACCTGGAAAAAGCATACAACAGAGTGGCCAGGCAGGAGGTATGGAGGTGTATGAGGAAGAAAGGGGGGGCGGTCGGAGAAGTACGTGAGGTTGGTGAAGGAAATGTATGGGGGAACAGAAACTCAGGTCAGGTCTAGTGTCGACATGACAGAAGGGTTCCCCATTGTCGTAGGGCTACACCAAGGGTCAGCTCTGAGCCCCTACCTCTTTGACCTGGTCATGGATGTACTAGTGGAGGATGTCAAGAAGGGAGGCACCATGGAGTATGCTGTTTGCCGACGACATTGTTCTATGCAAATCATCCCGAGAGAAGCTTGAAAATACCCTGGAAGAGTGGAGAAAGGCATTGGAGGAGAGAGGCATGAGAATTAGCCGGGTGAAGACTGAATATATGTCAGCGGGGAGTGACGAGGATATGGCCATACAACTCCAGGGTGAAAGGCTAATTTCAGGGAAGAAATTCAAGTACCTTGGGTCGGTTATTGAGAGGAATGATGACTTGGATGAGGAAATACAGCACTGAATAACATGCGGTTGGATGAATTGGAGGAAGATGAGTGGGGTCCTGTGTGACAAGAGAGTGAGTTGTAAGAGGAAAGGAAAGCTGTATAAGATGGTGGTGAGGCTGGCGATGCTGCATGGTGCGGAGACGTGACCTATAACCAAGGCACAGGAGAGGAAGATGGAGGTAGCAGAGATGCGGATGTAGATGGATGAGTGGTGTGACAAAGAAGGACAGGATAAGGAATGACTACATCAGATGGACGGTTAAGGTGGGACCAATTGGCAAGAAGATACAAGAAAGTTAGCTGAGGTGGTTTGGACATGTAGAGAGGAAGGGTGAGGAGTATGTTGGTAAACGAGTGGAGTATATGGAGTTGGAGGGAAGGAGGAAAAGAGGCAGGCCCAAGCTCAGGTGGAGGGATAAGGTGACAGAGGATCTTATGGAGAAAGGATGAAGTCCGAAGGTTGCCCTGGACCAGAGAACTTGGAAGAGGAAGGTTAAAGATCGGTGCACTGACCCCGTTTAACATGGGATAAGGCATAGTGAAAGAAGAAGAGGAATAAAGAGTTTGGGAGATATTGCATCTTCTTGTCTTATTCCTCTATTTATTGTTTTCATCTTTTGCATTTAAACTGCTCATGATAGTGATATAAAATTCATTAATGTAATTTTAAGATTTTTCTACTTTGGTATAAAATTCTTTGATTCCTTCATCTGAGTGATCTCCAGTTAGGGCATACACTTGTACAATTTTAATTTGATGTCTTTTATTTATTATATGCCTATTTCTGCTATTCAGGTTGATATTTCTTTCATGTAGATTATATTATCTTTTAATTTTTTATGTCTTGGAAAAACCTATGTCATCAATGGAATTATCACAGTTGCAGTGTATAATAAATGTCCATTCTGTAATTTAATTAGATGCTCCCCCTCTTTGCACTTATGAGAGTCCGATCACATCTTATTTCATTTTGCCATTTTCTCTCTCTCTCACTCACTCAATAGCTCTCCCAATTGGATTTCACCTTGAAGAGATCTACAACCTATAAGTGTTAATGAATATTCTTCTATTGTCCCCTCCACGTGAGGCACCTGTTCATAGTGGAGGGGACTTCCCAGTGATGGTACTGTCCCTTTTCATTTTTCCTCTTTTTCTTTGCTTTGCTTCATGTATTCTTCCCTCTACTTTTCCTGAGTCTTTTTTTACTATCCTTCTTCCAGACCACCATTACTGGGATCCAATGTCTTGCCACTGTGTTTGCTGTGTGGCGCGACCCGTAGACATTTGGAAAGGGGGATCCTGGTAGTCTTGCACTATTATGGCTCCTGCTTTGACAAGATGGGCAGTCCCACTATCTGAATGACCTGACCAGGATCATTCAGATAGCAGACTTGCCTGCAAGGATTAAGGGTGTTGCAGTGTCTCCTTTCCCATGTTCTGGTGACAGGGGGCCCAAGGCTTGCTATGGTGCTCGTATGGGATTGGTGAATTCCTGACATTCCTCTCTCTCTCTCCAGCAAGCAATGAGTGCACTCAGGAGTGGAATGTCAGGAATTCACCAATCCCATACGAGAAAGCCCCAACCTTTTATTGACACTATTGATACACCTTTCAACAACAGAAGCAAGAAACAAGGCATGTGATAATGCACCAGTTTTTCTAATCATCTATGTAGCAGGTGAAAAGTCAATAGAGAAATTGTCACCCTTCTTCATTCAGAAGAACTGACAAGATCTCCCAGAACAACTACTCAGAGCAAAATCAATGAGTGGAATGCCTATAACAGTTACACCCCATAAAACACTCAATTCCTGTAGAGGAGTGATCCCAGTGTGAGATCTCCTAGCTGTCCCTATTAAGGAGATATGTTCAGAGCTGAAAGATTGGGAGTGACAGGTAAGAGGCACATCATGATCTGTAGGGATGGTCACCTGGTTCCAACCAGAAACATCTTTACATTTGATACTCCTAAGCCTCCAACATCTGTTAAAGCAGGGTATTTCAATTGTCCTGTTTGACTTACATTCCTAATCTACTAAGATGCTTCAAATGCCAGAAATATGGACGTGTCCAAACTGTATGGCGTGTATATAGAGCATGTTAACAAATCCTGCTCTACGCCAAGAAAGCTAAATGTGTAAAATAACAGTTACACCCCATAAAACACTCAATTCCTGTAGAGGAGTGATCTCAGTGTGAGATCTCCTAGCTGTCCCTATTAAGGAGATATGTTCAGAGCTGAAAGATTGGGAGTGACAGGAGTACTCTTTGATATGCACAGATGCAACCTGAATGGCATTGCATGCCATTCAGGTTGCATCTGTGCATATCAAAGAGTACTCCTACCAGAAATGTACAGCCTCTGTCCAAAATAAACCAAACTTTTGATAGTAAATAAAACACAGACCAATTATAATTATTCGTATCATTTATTTCAATCAGTATACTCTCCCTCAGCTTCGATACAGTGTTTGGCACGGTCAATTAATTCGTTAAATGATTCGTTATCCCAAAGCAGTTTTTGGGATACTGTTGAGGATCGTGGTTACTGCCGCTTGAACATTTTTAAAGGTGTCGTATCGCTTTCCTTTTATTGGCAAATGAAATCGGGGCAAGAGAAAGAAGTCACAAGGTGCTAAATCAGGTGAATACGGTAAGTGATCCAACATACAAACTTGGTTTTTACTCAAAAACTATCTCACAATGTTCGAATGATTAGATGGTACATTATCGTGCAAAAGTGACCAGCTGCCTGCATTATGATATTCATACCATATGCGACGAATTCTCGCTATCAATTGCTTCAAAACTTCGAGATAAAACATACCATTGACCTTTTGGCTAGGCGAAACGAATTCTTGTGGCCCTTGGAATCATACTATAGCATTGTCTTTACTTTTGACTTCTCCAAGCAACTTTTTTTCGGATGTCCTCTTCTGGTGGTCTCCTTCAGCACTCTGGCACTTTGTTTTGGGCTCATACTCAAAAATACACCATGTTTTGTCACCAGTAACGATCATTTCAAGGAAGTTCGAAACCGTTTTAATGAGGGCCTTGCAGTGTTCAATTCGATGCATTTTTGGTCATCGGTCAACTTGTTGGGAACATATCGCGAATTCAATTTACAAAGGCCCAAACTATCAGTCAAAATGCTGTGCACAGTTGATTTTGGAATCCCCAATTCATCTACAATCAATCTCACGAACGATTTGGTTTTCTTTGATGAAATCATGTGCTTTTTGGATGTTAACTTCACTCAGTCCAGTTTTTGGATGGCCCTGCTTTTTGTTACTTAAGGGGGTGTTTAAGGGTGAAAGCTAGATAACTGAGAGGAGACCTCCACATAGCCTTTAAAGAAATGTGGAAAACCGACCAGGGCTTCTGACTTAATGTCCAATCCTCACCTTCTCATGGTGCACCCTGTTGGGTATCTTCCTGGATATTGAACGAACGAGGATGGGCAGGCAACTTGGGATTTAGCCGACCAAATTGTATTCTTATTGGTTAAATCAAAATAAAAAATGATGGTACAACATGACAAAATTTCATGCTGGCTGGGATGTCTCCCAGTTAAACAAGGCCCCCATTGTTTTCGCCAGGGAACTAGGGCAAACAGCGAAAAGTCAGCTACTGGAACAAATCTGAAAACACACCCCAACTCAACATCACCAGAGTTAAAGATTGGTACTATCAACATAAGAAACCTGAATGGCAAAGAAATGGAGCTAGCTGAGGAATTAGATAAGTACCAGATCGACATAATAGGGGTGACTGAAACAAAAAAAGACAAAAACTGATGAGATCTTTCTGAGCAATAAATACAAAATGTTATATTCAGGCAATGACAATCAAGGAAAAGAAGGAGTAGCCATAGTATTCAACACAAAATACGAGGCTAATCTTCTTGAATAGCAGTCAGTCTCAAGTAGAGTGATGTGAGCAAATATGAGAATGAGGAACTGGACAATGAGACTTATTTGTGCAATGGTAGTGGAGGAATTTTTTGATGCTTTAGAGAAAGCAGCTGACACAATGAAAAATGAAAAGTTGTTCCTTATTGCGGATCTAAATAGCAGAGTAGGAAATCATTGTCAGATATACAAAAATATTTTGGGAAAATTTGGAGAAAAGAGCAAAGCTAATAATAATGGCAAATACCTGTTGGATTTCTGCTCAGGACATGGACTGGTTATTATGATCAGCATGTTCCAACATAAAAATGTGCACAAATTCACATGGGGAGAAGAGGCAAGGAATAAGAAAACTCTCATTGACTATGTTATGGTTGATAGTGATGTCTTCTTCCTGGTGCAGGACACCAGAGTATACAGAGGATTTGAAATTGGAAGTGATCACTATTTAGTCTTGAGCAGGATAAAATTGAATTTCATATTGAAAAGAATAACATGTAAGAAAGTTTTAAAGCGAATAAAAGTTGAACAGCTTTCAGATGTGAACTGTAGACTAAAATACACAAAGATTATTGAAGAAAAAATGAAAGAGTTTGAGAACAGCAACGAAACCTTGGAGATTCACTGGCAGACCTTGAAGAAAACACTGATTGATTCAGCCAGAGAGGCATGTGATGAGTTTGTCTGCACGGATAGAAAAATCAGAACTCCATGGTAGACACAGGAAGTTAAAGAGGCAGTGAAGGAAAAGAAGAAAGCATGTCAAAAGTTTCTGGCAAATAAGTCAGCTTGTGCTCTTAGAGAATACAGAGACAAATGTAAGAAAGCTATACACTATGTAAAACTAGCTGAACAAAAGTCATGGGAGGACTTTTCAAGAACATAGAAAATAAATATCAAGAAGGTGGTAAAATATTCTAGAGGTTGTTGAAGAAGCTTAGAAATGGAGGAAAGAGTGCTATAAAAGGAGTTAGAGATGATAAAGGTGACATGAAAACGGGAGAAAAATATATCCTTGAAGTATGGAGTATCTACTTTGAAAAATTTCTAAATGAAACAAGCAGTGATAGTACAGTGGTAAAAAAACACTCATCAGCCATACTTGAAGTAGAAAACGCCATCAAAGATTTAAATGTGGAAAGGCAGCAGGAGTAGATGTTATTTGACCAGAAATGCTGAAGTATGGTGGTATAAAAGGTTTACAGTGGCTGCAGTGCATAGTTCAGAAAGCCTGGACAGAGGTATTCCCGATGATTGGAGTAGAGCTCTCATATTACCCATATATAAAAAGAGAAATACAACTGAATGTGAGAAATACAGGGGCATTTAATTACTGAGTGTTCCTGGTAAGATATATGCAAGTATACTTGAGAAACATGTGAGAAGAATTGTGGAAGAAAAACTTGGTGAAGGACAAGCTGGATTCAGGCCAAATAGAGGCTGTCAGGATCAGATCTTCACTTTACGACAAATAGTTGAGAAAGCATGGGAATATAACAAAGATCTATATTTAAGTTTTGTCGATCTGGAAAAGGCATATGACAAGGCGTCAAGAGAGAAGCAAATCAATATGCTACAGTTATATGGTGTCAATGGGGCATTATATCAAGCAATACTTGGTCTTTGAGTTGTAAGTCAGCAGTTAGAATTGAAGAAAGTACAGGAAGATGGTTTAATGTTAAATCTGGTGTCAGACAAGGATGTGTATTATCCCCTCTGTTATTCATTATCTATATGGATCACATTATGAAGGAAAGTGGCATTAAACATGATATATGAAAATTGGAGATGTTAATGTCAGCTCTTTGCTTTATGAGGATGATGTTATACTTCTAAATAAATCCACTATGAGTTTGCAAGATTCGCTGACTAAATTAAATAACTGTTGTAATAGATATGGTATGAAGGTCAGCAAGACAAAGACGATGAAAATAGGCAGAATAGTTGAAAATGTCAACTGCGTTGTGAACAGTGAACCTGTGGAACAAGTAAAATATTTTAGCTACTTAGGCACGATTTTTAGTGAAGATGGTAAATTAAATATATGGAAATAGACAACAGAATCAACAAAGCTGGTATGGTAGGAAGTCAATTGAATAAATTCATATGGAATAAGAGAGAAATTAGTCGGAACACTAAATTAGCTGTATACAAGACAGTGTTCAAACCAGTTTTAACCTATGAATCTTAGAGCTGGGTAAGAAGTAAAACACTTGACCGAAGACTAAAGACTGCAGATGTGAGAGTACTGAGAAAGATTACATGTGTAAACAGATGGCATCAATGGCAATATCATATTAAAAATGAGGATATTAGGAAAGAACTTGACATTGTCAGCATCCAGGAATGTGTTAACGAAGCTAATCTCAAGTGGTATGGTCACCTGAATAGAATGGGCGAGGAAAGATTAACAAAACACGTGTTCTCTGCCAGGTTTGCAGGAAAACGACCCATAGGATGACCAAGATATAGATGAATCGATACTGTACAAAGTGCTTTAGACGATAGAAATATAAGATCTGATAATGTTGGAATTTTGACAAGTAACAGACTGATTTGGAGGAAAATTGTAGGTAGGAAGTTAGTAATGATATAAATTTTTCATGTAGCAGTATCATATCCTTTACACCCATTCAAGGTACATGGCAGGAATTTGATGATAATGATGATGCTTTTTTTTTTCTTCAAGCATCTCGCAACCACTTTGAAATCATTTAAACCACTCGTAAACTTGAGTACGGGATAAGCATTCATCACTATGTGCTTTTTGAAGCATTTGATGTGTTTCGGTAAAACGTTTACCAATTTTAACACAAAAGTCAATCGCAGCTCTGTTTGAAACTCGTGTTCAAACTGTTTGTCAAAACACAGTTACTCTTGGCACTATAACTTGCCTTGTAATTAAACAAATGTCACAAACAGCTGACACAACACTAACGAAGGTTGCTTCTTTCGACAACAAAAAGATACAACAGGTGGTGCCACTAGTTTCTTCTCTTTTCGAAAAGTTCGGTTTCTTTTTGGGCAGTGGATGTATAATTTATACAGCCTCTTTGAGTTCTTTACAGGCTATCTCTTCTCTCATGTGTAATCCATATCCAGTGCTTGGCAAAGTTCTTCAACTCTTGTACAAAAATAAAGACCGTTATTTTTCATGTTTGGTTGTGTTGGATTCCCAACTACGTTGGAATTAAGGGAAATGACATCCTAGATGCAGCTGCTAAATCAGCTCGTACTTTTGCAACCCTCCTATTCATTGGTCCCTGATACTGACTCCTCACAGGTTATAAAATCAAAGTTAATTGCACAATGGCAATCCTCATGGCAGGAAGCACTGATGAACAAATTACATGAGATTAGGCCTGACATTGAGCACCGGCAGTCTGGTCAACATAGGAATAGAAGAAAGGAAGTTGTTTTTGCTAGGCTGCACATAGCCCACAGTCATCTCGCACATTCTTATTTACTAAAGGCTTGATGACCTACTTATGTGTGGGAAATGCAACACCCATCTTTCCATTAGTTACGTAGTGTGAGTGCTTTACACAGGTGAGAAATTACATTTTTACTTCTCTGGCCAAGCCTTATACACTCAGCCAAATGTTATCAGACTTGGACAGAATACACGTTTTTAGATTTTAAAAAAACATTAAGTTATTCAAAGACATTGGATTTGGACAAATTGGACATTGGTACATGCTGCATTGTAAATACTGAACTTTGTACATACATTTTATTCAATATTCTAATAACTTTGTACATAAATTTTTTATGATTCACTATTTTTTCTCCATGTAACTATTTATTTACTTACCAATACCCTGTGTACTGATGTAACCAATGTCCTGACGCAGTATGACTTTTACTGTCCTTGTGCCATAAAACTCCAAATCAGTCAATCTTTTATTGAAATGTTGTTTGGCCTTTTTTTGTTTTGATCTCATCTTTCTTATCTGATACAGATGTCCTGGGACAGAGTAAGTCTGGATGATCCTTCTGATAAGATTGAAATGTTTTATTTGAATAATTACAGTGCCCATTATGGCAATTGGCTCTATGGCCTGTACGTTTTATCTGATCTTCGTGATTACAAGTATAGGGGATTTTGATCCTAATTCATCCCAATCTGATCAGATGGGTTGGAACTTCAGCCTACTAGGCAAGACCTTAGATACTCTTGTAAAATTTTCTGTGTCATTGTAAAGTCTTACTTATTCTTCTTTGTTCTCTAAAATTTTCGTCTAGATACGCTTGTACTTAATGAATTTATCTCTAATACTTAAATCACTCTAATAGTCACAATATTCTCTCTGGGCCGATCTTTACCTATAAGAACGATGCTAGTGGTTTAAGGACAAAGGGATTGCTAATGTCAATACCAATCCCTTTGTTCAATACTGGATCTGATTCCTTTTTCGGATTCAGTGAAAATTTCTATTATCCTACGCCACCCTGAATCCTAGATTAACAAATAGTGCAGAATCAAGGAACCAGAACACAGTTTAGCATACTATCTTATTTCACTATAACTTATTTATGCAGTCATAGCCTCTCTATTAATTAATCTCCCACTGTGGTCTGAATTTTATGAGAAAGCGCAATAGAGGAGAAAATCAGGCAAGGCACCAGTTAAACTTAAAAAGCAAAACATTTAATTACTATTGAAGCATCTTACACTTTAAGAATATACACTAATAAAGCAGTCTACAATTTCTAAGGAATAAGCATTAATTATTTAACCTCTCTATCTTTATCATAACATGCAAACCAAAGAACTTCATATATAGTTTACAACTTCTACTTGATAGATCAAACATACTCTTCTATACTCTTCATTACTAAAGGACATTTGCTAATTGAATTTCTAATTTAGTCCCACATGCTCTTACAATAATTCTTTCACTAAAATTTCATAATCACTCTATTATAAAAGGAATATTATCTCTAGAGTCCTTCCTATAATTACAAACTTTCTTCTTATACACAATTGCTTATAAAAACATAGACTGTACATTACCAACTGCTGGGGAACTGTTTGGCCACTTCACATAGCATGACTGGACAATCATTTTCAATTCCTGGTTCATTTATTCATGTGGGGAAACCCCATATAATAAATAAATTACTATTTTTATGCCATTTTTATCTCAAAGAAATGAACAGTGATAAGTTAGTCTAATTTTTTTTTTTGCAAAAAAATAAAAATGACACTACTCTCCGTGATGGTTTTGCTATTAAGAATATTCTGAAAAGCAAGTTTCATATAATGAGAACAATTCTTTAAACACTTTAGCCACAGTTTATAATTTTGTGTTAAATATGAACTTCTTATCCTAAATATGAAGTTGATCCTAATTAGATCTGATCATCATAATATTAATACTGAAGTATACCACTAACCCATAAATATAGAAAATTTCTTGCATTCCCCCCTCTTTTTTTTTTCAGCCTTATTATATAAAAACATTGTGTTATTAGCACAGTTCATTAATTCATACATGTTGATAGGCTTATGTGTTTGTCACACATGTTGAATTGGATTTAAACAGTATTGATGCGAATGCAGATTGATAAGAAAATAACTATTTATTAACTAAAAGCTAATATTTTGTTGGTATTATATCCAACATCTTCAGAACACACACAAACACACACACACAAAAAAAAAACAGTAGTTAAAAGTTTTGAAAAAAATAAAATAAAAATAAATAAATATTAATTTGGTCTCAGGGTGACCGTCTCCGAAATCTTTGGTAGGTTTATACAGCCATACTTGTTAAGGTTTGGACTATGTTTTAAGGCTTCTTTGTTGATTCCAGGAGAACAACTTTTCTGACTTGTAGAATCTTCTATGCAGTACTTTCGTTTTTTTCCCAATTGATCCTGTGTTCCGGGGTATCCAAAGCATAGTCTGCCAGACCCGACTTGTCATAGCGAAAGTGCCGGATATATTTTTTATGTTCACTGAGGCAGATGTCCACAGTTTTTCCTGTCTGTCCATAGTAGGCTCGATGACAAGAACAGAGCACTTCATATACTCCTGGATGTGATAAAGGAGTGAATCTGTTCTTAGGTGAATGGATGAGGGTTGCCAATTTCACATAAAGTTTAAATACGGTGTGCAGTTTGGTGTTTGTTAAGCACCCTAGATATCTTTTTAGATGTGCCTTTAATGTATGGGATGGTGATTGTTTTGTTGTAGTCTTCTGTGGTAGATAGTGGGAGAGATTTCTGGGTAGCATTTAGTATTTTATCTATCTTATGGGGATTATAGCCATTGGTTAGGAAGGTGTGATGCAGGTGAGAAAGTTCAGCAGTGAGAGCAATGCCATTGGAACAGATTGCTCTAGCTCTATGGGTTAGTGTTTTTAAGATACCATATTGTTGAGAAGGGTGATGGTGTGATTGTTTGTGTAAACATCTCCCTGTATGTGTACCTTTTCTATAAACCGAAAATGATAAGGAACCTTCTGGAAGACGTGTGATCAGCGTGTCCAGGAAGGGCAGGCAGTCATTGGCTTCTCTTTCCATTGTAAAGTGGAATTTTAGAGTGCTGGCTATTTAGATGCACTAAAAATGTATTCAATGTGTCTGGGCCATGGGGCCAAATAGCAAACACATCATCAACATAGCGTAGCCAGAGACTAGGTTTGAGAGGGGCTGTGTTGATAGCTAGCTTTTTTCTAGATGTTCTATGTAGAAGTTGACTAAAGGGGGGGGGGATCCCATGGCTGTGCCATCTAATTGTTTGTATATTTTCCCTTTCCATGTAAAATAACCTTCCTGTACTGTGAATTTAAATAGCTGAAATATATCAGGGGGAAATTGTGAATTTAGTAAGTTAAGTGTTTCAGTCAATGGTACATTAGTGAATAATGAGGTGATATCAAAACTCACCATTAGGGCTGAACTATTTAAGGTGTGGTTTTCTAAAATACTTTTTAGGTGGGTAGAATTTTTAACAAAAGAGGGAGAATTGTTCGTGCAAGTGGCTAGTAGTTTGGTTAAATGTTTAGCTGGTTTATATTTGGGACTGTTTATATTATCTACAATAGGGTGTAAAGGTGTACCTTGTTTGTGAAATTTTTGGAGCTCCAAATATTCTGGGTGTTTTAACATGAAAAGGTTCGAGTTTGTTGACCGTTTCTTTTGGCCAGGAAGTGACTTTGTTCAATAATTTGCACACCTTATTCTTTTGTGAGTTGGTGGTATCTCGATCTGTAATTTGATGTTGACCGGTCTTCTTGTTTTTTTTTTTTTTAAAACTTGGATGGCACCGTATTAGGACTTTAGTCTTGTGTTGCACGCTGCAAATACTTATACTAGCCCCACTGTTATACCGGATTGTGGTTGTCTCACATTTGTAACAAACTTTGTTTGTGTGCTCTGAAGATGCTGGATATAATACCAGCGTAATATTAACTTTTAAGTTAATAAATAGTTATTTAATTATCAATCTGTGTTCGTATCAATACCTTTTAAATCCATTTCAACATTAATTCATACAGTTACTGTTTATACCACTGGCTGATTATCTGTACTAATCTTATTGCTTTCTCAGTTTTATTTTATTTATGGTTTTAGTCCTACTTTTGGATATCTTTACTCATGTGTTTGGTTTCACTTTTCATATTGTTTTCTAGTCTTACAATTTTTGACTTATTTTAAATTCTGAATATCACCATCATCCTGATCTTCATATTATCCAGTATGTCTATTTTACTTTAGTTCATCATTTTTTTTTCCTGTTAATAAATGACCCTTCATTCTTAGCCTGCAGGGGCTAGTAACATAAAGGAAGTTCCATTAATCATACTGCTTAGCTTTTACTTTAAAAGTTGGTATTTTCACTTTTGATATCATGAATTCAGCTTCTGAAACCTATGTTCATGTAGAGGAGATATGCAGCATATATATAATGTATAGAGCTAACTAAGCGTAATGAAAATCAGTCAAGTATGAGAATATGTCTGAATACATATAAACATTTAAAATGACTAAAGTATTTTTAGTATCAGTTTATATCAGTAAAGATATAAGTTCTGACCATTGAAACCTTAGTATTACATCTAGGTCTACCTACTCACTAATGAGTAGGTAGACCTAGTCATCAGTGAGTGTCAAAAAAGGTCGAAACCGGTCTGGGTAGTGACCTCCTCTCATAATGTAGAACAGTAATACATCTCCTAAGAGCTGTGTTTTACATTATGGGAAAATACTAAGAACAGTGATCGGAGCTTACTCCACCTTTACTACGAGTTGTCCTAGCATTGCACTACCAGGTGTTGGCTTACGCTTGGACTTGCCGATCTTTATATAGTTTTCTATATTCGACATGAAACTCTTAGATTAGATTTCCTATCTTTGAGTTTCTTATTCGGCTAAGAAATAATGTGGTATTCAATATCCACGTAATTTTGAATAATTTTACTTTATTTTAGTTTATATATATATTATTATTATTATTAGACACCTCCGTCCAAAGACTCTTTGAGGGAGGGCATCTATTCTACAGCTTTCCATCTCCACCAATTCACCAACCGCAACTACCTTCAACTACACCAATGCCATCTACCGCCGATCACTACCACTGTTTTCATAGACAATCACAAACATCCATGCCCACAACGGGATTCGAACCCGCAGCCTTTTGGCTGGAGAGCAAGTACACTAACCACTCTGCCAACCAGGCCAGCATATATATATATATATATATGTATTTTTTTTTTATTTAGAAATATTCTGAATAACATGTGATATGCATTTAATAATTTAGAATAAAGTTTCATTTGCTCAGAAATTTAGCTGCTGTATTTTAAAATACTTTCCTAATAAGAAATGACTGAAAAAAAAAAAAAAAAAAAAAAAAAAAAAAAAAAAAAAAAAAACCTTTTTAAACAGAATTTTTGTTCCTGGCACTTGACTAGGTCAACTTAGAATGATGAACTCGTGGCTGGGGGGGTGAATGGAAGGTTTGCTCACTTGAATTTTTGTAAAATGGCCACCTTACTGATTTGTAGTAAGTTTTTAAAGTGAGTTTGCTATAATGATGAAAGATAATAAATGAGAGAGAGCATACAGGTTATGAACAAGGAATTTATTGTTAAGGGTGATAATTCTCTGTATAGGTTCTCTCATTAAAATTGTACACTTCACCTACTTTTGATCTCCCTGTGGTTATGATGCTAATTATCAGCTTGTTTTATTTTTCTATTTTCAGACCAGAACTTATACAATATGAAAAATTGTCGAAATCAAATGCCATTTATAATTTAAACAATGCATTTACTGTTGCCGAACAGGATTTAGGCCTTACAAGACTGCTGGATCCAGAAGGTATTTTCACTTGTTTGTTTTTAATTATAAGTTAAAAGAATAGTTCATTAGAGTTTTTTAAAATATATATATTCATGCACACATCATTGTTTACTTTGCTTTCTGTATGCATGCTTCACAACACTGTTAGGAAAAAAAGTGTTAAATAAGTTTCTTAACAGTCAAAGAGGAATTCAAAATTTAAAGAACAGTTTTATAAAATAAAATAAAACATCCACATCCATACTAATTTTGTCTATTCTTTTTTAATATCACAGATGTTGAAGTTGTAAACTACATTAGTGGCCAAAATGGTGGAAACCTTTTGGAAAAAGTGTATTTCTGAGGTTTGATGGCTCATAACACCGCTTTTTTTGGCGTAATACCATAAAATTATATATCAATGGAAAGATAATTTAATCAATAATGTAATCAGGATTTTTAAAGAAGAAAAGTGAAACACGTAGAAAAAATGAGATATACAAAAATTCTCACAATCTGAGTTAATACTTAGTTGGGTAACCTTTAGCGTTAATTACGGCCTTACAATGCCTTCCCATGGAGTGAACAAAGTTTTTTAGTTCTGCAGCTGTTATAATGTGAAACCAAGATTGAATTATTGCTTCTATTAATTGGGTTTTATTGGTGGATTGCTTCTGACTAACAAGTTTCTTTAGTCGGCTCCATAGATTTTCGATTGGGTTAAGTTCTGGGACATTCCCAGGCCATTGAATATGATTATCTTGAAACCAAATTTTGCACAAAGCAGCAACATGACATGGAGCTGAATCTTGTTGAAATATAAATGCTTCATTATCTTGAAAAAGATCACGTGCGAAAGGCTTCAGTTTGGGCTCAAGTATTTCATTTATGTATTTTTGAGCATTTATATTCCCATTAATCACGCAAATTCTGCCCACACCTTTTGATGTCATACAACCCCAGATCATAACAGTAAGTGGGTGTTTCATGGTAGGTGTAATGCAATCAGGATGCAAATCTTCTCCAATTCTTCTCCTTACGTATTTTATACCATCACTACCAGACATGGAGATTTTGTTCCCATCATTCCAAATAACACCGTATCATTGTTCCACTGTCCAGTTAACATGGGTTTTAGCCCAGTTTATTCTTTTCAACCTTTGTTTGAGAGATAAAAATGGCTTTTTTCATGTAATTCTAGCATTTAGACCAAATTCCTGCAGTCTGTGCCGAACAGTCCTTGCACTCAACTTCACATTGTATTGCACCATTTCATCTTGTATACACCCAGATGATTTTCTTCTGTCACGTAGGCTCAGTCTCTCAATTCTTCTATCATCACTTGCTGTTGTGCACCTTTTCCTGCCTCTACCAGTCTGATTTTGTAGTGACTGAGTCTCCTTATACTGCTTCAGAAATTTAGAAATGCCACCTTTGGTTAAGTTTCCATCAATATTTCTTCTACTTTCTTCATAACTGTAGCCTTGTTCACTTAATAATACTATTTTATTATTATTATTATTTTTATTATTATTATTACCACCGGCTACTCCAGGAGTCCTTAGACTCATCGAGGGAGGCCCTAAACATCATGTTCACACAGCTGTTCAACATTCTTACAGTATCTGTCATACCTTGCCTTGAACTCGCTCACTGTCATAGCACCACAACAGACTCTGGCAGCTTATTCCACTCATTTACCACTCTAAAAGTAAAGAACCCAGCTCTAACACCCCTGCTAACCACGCTCTTGCCCAGCTTCCATGGGTGTCCCCTAGTTCTCCCACCACCAGTCCTGATCTCAAAAATATCATCTGAATTAATCCTATAGAATCCTTTTAGCAATTTGAATGTCTCAATCATATCTCCCCTCTTTCGCCTATCAACTAGCTTCTGCAACCCACAAATCTTCAACCTGTTCTCATATGGTGCATTCCATAGACCTGCTATCATGTTAGTCACTCGCCTCTGGATCCTCTCAACCTCCTCCCCATCAAGAAGGAACCGAGGTGACCAAATCTGGGCACAGTAGTCGAGATGAGGTCTTATCAGGGCTCGGTAGAGAGGTACAATAACTTGTTTTTCTCTGCTCGTCAAGGTATTTTTCAACAACCAAGTGAGTTGATGAGCTGATTTAGCTACTTTCGCAATGTGCCCCCTAAACTTCATCTCCCTATCCACCAACACTCCCAAGTCCCTGGCCTCATCAATCTCTTGGAGTACAGTTCCACCAATGTGGTATACTGCTGCTAATCTTTTCACTCCGAAATGCATAACCTTACATTTTGTCACATTAAATTGACATCCATTCTCCTTAGTCCAGAACTCCAATCTATCTAAGTCATCTTGCAAGACTTTGACATCTTCTGCTTTTACTATCGCCCTACCCAACTTTGCATCATCAGCGAACAAATGAACTGTCCCACTTAGACCATTCCCTATATCGTTAATGAACAGATTAAACAGCAGTGGTCCAAGAACAGAACCCTGTGGCACACCACTAGTCACAGGCCGTTTTTTGGACTCTACTCCTGAATAAACTACTCTTTGATATCTCTCCATCAACCACCCAGCTATCCATCTCACCAACCCTATATCCATTCCCATATGTTGTAGTTTACGGATTAGAATTCCATGTGGTATCCTGTCAAACGCCTTTGCCAGGTCCAGCAGTATCACTGTAAACCCATTTCCCTTATCCAGTTCAGCCGTCACCCTGTTATAAAACTTGAGCAAGTTACTGAGGCATGATCTACCCTTCACAAAGCCATGCTGTCCTCTGTACAGTATCTCATTTTCATCAATCCATTCCTGTATTTTTTCCTTGACTACTTTCTCCAAGACCTTGACAACGACTCCTGATATGCTGATCGGTCGGTAATTTGCAACCATAGTCTTGGATCCTCCTTTATGCAGTGGAACTATTTTCCCCTCTTTCCATGCCTTCGGGACTAAGCCAGACCTGAGACTCAGATTAAACAACATGGTCAAGGGCACTGATAATTCATTAGCCGCTTCATGCAAGACCCGTGCCGGTATACCATCCAATCCCACAGATGTATTCACATTAAGGTTCTGTAATAGACTATTCACCTCCACTTCATTCATCACAATTCCCATATAAACTAATGGTTCCTTCATTTTTTCAACGTCACCACCTGGATGATATACTGTTGCAAAGTGCGCGCTCAGTAACTCCACTATATCGACTGGTTCAGTGAACTCTTTACCATCGTCATTCCTTAAAATCATTTTGCCATGTACAGTTTTTCTCTTGCTTGCAGCATATTGAAAGAACTGTTTGGGATTCTCTTTTGCTTGCATAGCTAGTTTCCTTTCATAATCGGCTTTTGCTGTTTTTACCACACTCGTTACCCTTCTAGCCTGTACTTTATACCGTTCGTGTGCCTGCAGGTCACCCCTTTCTTTAAATTCCCTCCATAGTTGTTTCTTTTTTTGCAGCTCAAGCTTAATGGTGTTATTCATCCATTTAACCCCTCCTTGTTTCACTATTCGGACCTTAGGTATACAATCAGCCATAACCTCTTGTAAATGCTCTTTGATCACTTCCCATGCTCTATCGACGTCCAGCCCTTGCAGTTGTACATGCCATGGCACTGATCCAAGCAATCTCCTAAGCTTGTCATACTTGCCAGCACAGTAATTCCACATATGCCCTGTCTTAATCACAAATTTCACACCTTTAGCCACCTCCCAGGTCCAAGACCTTATGATCACTCTCACCAATAGGTGGCAACATGGTCATATTCGTTACAGTCAAATTCTCAGATACTATTACCAGGTCAAGCACTCTCACACCCCTAGTATTTTCAATTACATGCTGTTTCAGATAGTTATCCCTTAATAATTGAATAAAATCCATTTCCTTCCTCACATGTGTCCTCTCCTCCTTCCAATCAATGTTACCATAGTTGAAATCCCCCATAATAATTACCCTCCTTCCACTCATTTCATCAATTTGTTTATGCATACCATCTCCACCATCTATTCCATCACCTGGTCTATAGCAGCACCCAACTGTATATTTTATTCTGCCAGTATCAATCTCACACCAAATAGCCTCAAATGAGCTCCTTTCACTATCCTGCAATACTTCAATTCTCCTTGGCTGCAGTTCATCAGCTATCATCAATAACACCCCTCCCCCAATTTTATTCTCTCTGTCCCTCCTAAACATACTATAACCTACACATTCTATCCCACTAACTATATCATCTTCCGTCAGCCATGATTCACTAATGCCAATAACCTGTGGCCAGGAAGAGCCAATCAAGGCCAAAAATTCTTCCTTCTTGTTCCTAATACTCCTGGCATTAGTATACATGAATTGCAGTGTTCCCTTTGTCCCACCCCTATCTTGATGCGTTATTCTAAATATCCCATTCCCATTTTTTGTCCTTATTGCTGGCTCAGGTACATTATATACATTTTTACACTCAACTGTCTCACTGATGTCTGGATATCCACTTCCCCCCCTCCTTGGTAGTTCTAGTTTCCCTGGTTCTGCACATCCATTTTCACTTCATTCAGCAACACTTTTTCCAGTCTCCGCACACCAAGTCCATTCAAATGCAGTCCATCCATCTTGTATAAGTCCTTTCGCCCATCAAACTCATTCCACACATCCACAAATTCCACACCACACCGTCCGCATAACCTGCGCATAATATCATTCGCGATTATGGCCCTCCTTCTAAACTCCTCTCTGTCATACCGCGGTAACAGACTCACCATTCTAACTCTGTCACTCTTTTCTTTCGCTACCTTTAACAATACTTTCAAGTCCTCTCTCATAAAAAATTTATCACCTTTCAATTCATTCGTACCAGCCACAATTGTTATTTCTTTCACCCTCTGTTTTTGCACTCTAATGCTCTCACTTACATCCTTAAATTTCGCACCCGGCAAGTACGATTTAGTTACACTCCCATCTATTACTCCTCTTAATAACTAGTCACCATACAATACTCTCTCCTTCATTTCGGAAACTCGCCCACGCTGTTTATTTCCGTTAGCCGAATCACTCTGGAAAGAGTTTTGCAGGTGCTCTAATTGCCGCTGCGCATCTTGTATCACTGCGCGCAGCCTAGCGATCTCACTTCACTAGCGATTTTACATCGCTTTCTGGGTGACCGGTCAACTCTTTGCACCATTTCTTTAATTTTATTACATTTTACAAGCTCACTAAATGAAAGAACAAAAAAAACCAACCAACTTGATAGCAATCACATAACACACTGACAAATTATTCAGTTCCAATACATGACATCAATAGTCATGTATCCTACTGTGACCTTATTGGCTCATTGCCAAAACAAGATGACACCTGATTGGCTCTCTAAACACTTATACTCATTGGCTATATTCAAATGAAGGAAAGCTACTTCATATCAACCTAAGCAAGTTGTGCTTCTTCTGGTTATTTGGCTATAACTTTTCATGGAATACAGATAATTGGACATACTTCGTTGCATTACATTCTTGATTAAATTATCTTTCCATTGATATATATAATTTTGTGGTATTACACAATAAAAAGTGGTGTTATGAGCCATCAAACTTTAAAAATACATTGTATTTTTGAAGTTTGATGAAATTTTTGAAATACAAAAATAAATTGTGGAAACCTTTTGCAAAAAGGTTTCCACAATTTTGGCCACTAGTGTAGTGATGATCAACTTATTTGTGAGCTACTTTTCTTTAATTCCAGTGGTTGGTGACCAAACACAGTGTTTCAACATAGAAAAGCAAGATCGTAGAATGTTAAAATTCAGTTTTATTGTTTCTGTCATCATTAATCTTCCACAGATAATTGTCTGTTTACAGAGGCAAAATATAAAGTCACGAATATCCAAGTTTAATTTATACTTTCATGGTGCATGGAATTATTACCATATATGTGTGAAGTATCTGGTATCTCTTCCTCTCTGAGACCATGCACCTAGAAAAAACACCAGCTTCATACTCTGAGACTCTTAATTCATTGCTGGGTTAATTTTTAGAATCCAATCTTTCATGACCACGTGGTTAGCCTAGTTTCCTTGCGCCTCTCAACCATATGCCTGGGGAAGGAGTGTCCCAGGTTTGATTCCCGTCGAAGACGTGAGGAACTTGAGGATCTTCCTCAGGCATAGCCAAGTTAGCCGGTCTTGGGTGCGGGCAGTAGGGTTTTTTCTGTCAGTTTATCTGGTGTTTTTCATCCCGCAAGCAGGCAAACCGTCCCCGTGAACACACAGGGATACAGCCAGGAATACTTAGAGGCATAGGATTGACCATCCTATCTTCGTACTGTGGTTACGAAATTCGAGCATGCTTGGAAGGTTGTGGGCCTTAAAGGCCTGTTAAAGCCATTGGGATAGGATAGATAGGAATCTTTCATATATATTTCTACATGTTTCAACATACACATATGTTGAAGCATGCTAAATTAATCATAATAATATATCCCATCCTTTGCATGCTAATCTTGTTGGCATGTCATGGCCAAGTAACTTGGCTTCTTTGAAACCACTCTGATGGGTGGTTAATCCCATCTGCATAGTGCATTATGATTGTCAGTTCTATGTGTTCTTCTAGCCACTTGCCTCTTTTGCAGAATGAAAAAAAACCTGAGGTTTGGTTGGGAAAAAAACGTTTTCCCACTTCAGTTGAAAAGCCCTTACATAGGTTCTTTGTATCCTAGATGGGATTCAAACCCAGGCCTTTCTTACTAAAGGACATTGCTGAAACTGACTGAGCTATAGAAGGTTCTCTTAATCACATATCATGAATTTTTAATTAACTTTAGCCAAGCCATAACCACTTTCTAATTCTTTCTTAAAGTGATATAAATTTACTGCTTCAATAAACTTGCTGAATACTCTCTCTCTCTCTCTCTCTCACACACACACACACACATAGAGTGTGTGTGTGTGTTTCAGGTCTACCATTCAAAAAATTAACTTTGTATATTTGTTTACTCTTTGTTATCTTTTATACTGTTAGAAGAACCTGTTCAGCAAAGTGTAATGAATTCCTGCTCTGTTTTATGTCCTGTACTTATTAGTTAGATCTCTTACTATAGTAAACACATAACACACTATATCTATAACAAACTACCAAAAAGTCCTGACTAAAGCCCAATGGATACAGTGCTATCTGCAATTAAATCTCCTTTTTGTCTTCTGTTACACAAATTCAAGTTGACAAATAACCAACTGTTGCTATATAATCCCACAATGTTAGAGAATATTTTCTGAATATCTAAAATTCTCTTGCTGCTATTTAAAATGTGCAGTCCAATATCAGCCTGACCAGAAACTTGTTTAACAGCTTCAAAACTTTCTTTCTCTTGCAAGCAAATCTTTTAATTAAAATGATAGTCTTCTAAGACCTACTGGTTGAATTCACCATCAGATCAATTAATCAAATCTCTTTGTTCATTACTCTAATGCCTGTGTTAAAGTAATGTTAGAATTTTATGCAATAAAAATATCAGAGCTTATGGGGAAAATAGAGTTGCAGGCAGAACACTTAAAACCTGTACAGTCTCATAAGTAATACTATGCACTAAAATAAATTAAAGTAATAATAACAAACCCAATAAAAATTTTACCATAGTTTTAAACACCTTAAATTCTTAATAAATATTTCTTTAGTCCTTGTTCTAATCAATACATGCGCTCAGGAGAAGAGTGTTTTATGAACCTGTAGAGTATCACATGTGGGTAGGATATACTGTGGTGTGTGTGCATGTGGTATTCCTCCTTGGAGCGCTGTTTATCAGCTGGGTGCCTTTCATGTTCACCTGTGGTTACTCAGCATTGCAGAGCATAGTAATGTTGGGAAAAAAATTGCATGTGACCTTAAATGATTTTGTGTTTTGATAATTTTATTCCCATTATCAGTTGCATGTGAACAAATTTGTGAAATACAAAACACACATTCCAAACAATAGTACATGAATTTATTCACAGTGAATTTTAAACATCGCTTCCCTGTCCACTCTTCCTGTCTTTTAAGGTCATCCCATAAAGAATTTGAAGTTATCTGAACAGTTGTCAGATACACATTAGCAAAGAAGGAAATTTTACTCTAAATATTTGTGCCTAAATTATTTATTGAATACATTTGACACTCACTATAGCTAGTACTGCTAACATGCTCAGTCACTATAAAAAACTGCTGAGAAGTCTTGACCAAAGCTATTCAGGTACAATGCTATGCTAAAAAATTCATTTTAGCAAACTTTTCACTATAACAAAGTATTCTTATGGTCCCTGTTAGTTTGCTATAGTAAGAGATGACTCTTTTAAACAAGGGCCTTTAATCTAAAATGAAATAAACTGGAATACCTTGCTTCTAACTGCTTTTGAACATTAAGCTTCTCTCTCCTTGGAATACTCACAAACACTACTACTTGTCTCTAATTTGTAACCAATTTTCCAACGTATAATCTTTAACTAGTTTTCTAACTATAATCTTTAAATATATGGTATATTTTAATTACGTATCATGTGGAATACTATCAGGAGTTTTTGCGGAAATCCAGAGGAAATCATTTTACAGCTTATGTTTGTTCTTTTTCTTCATATCTTCATAAAAAATCTAGTTTGTTATAATCAATCTTCCCCTACTCAGCAAGTTATCCCTGTTGAGGGCATTTGGGATACAATTCCTAATTAGTTTTTTTTAATTATCCTGTCTGACACATAAGACTAACTAATCTGTGATTCTTCATGCAGTGAACCTCCATTATTATTATTACATGACACCTCCAGGGAGTCCAAAGACTCATCGAGGGAGGGCACCTACTCTACCTCTCCATCTTCCACTCAATCCACCAACTACAGCGAACTGCAATTACACCAACGCCATCTATTGCCCATCACCACAACCACTAGCATTTCCACAGACAATCACAAACATCCATGCCCACAGTACAATTCGAACCCACGGCCTTTTGGCTGGAGAGCGGATATGCTAACCACTTGGCTAACCAGGCTTGCTAATTATGAATTGGATGATTTACATATTTCTAGTCTGAACTAATTCCAGTCTTAGCTGTTCATAAAATATGATAAAAATGATTAATATTACTATAATATTTGCTTGCCACCAAAGCAGATATATTCCTCCTACTTCTGAACTTATCAATTGTCAAATCATTTAAGATAGCAACAATTTTCTCCTTCTGTATATGTCATGTTGGTAAACCTTGCCTGACTGTTTTTTCCACTGACTCTTCACATATTCACTTGCAAAATACTTATTTTTATTTTTTTCTGAAAACCATAGCCGAAACAGTCAGAATTGTTCTTGAGGTGTTGGCAATGCTTTCTTATATTCCTTTTTTTTGCATATTTTTAGCTTGCTTTTAGTTTGGCTTTTGATTTGTAACTCAAATTTTTATAGCATTTTTGGCTAGTTGCAATTCAGATTTTGCTTTATATTTCTTTAACCTCAATTCATTATCTCTATCATGCATAGTAAGTAATTTATCATATCTGTATACTTTCCCTATGTTTTATATATATATATATCTTTCTGAATTTTGATTTATTTAGTCAGTTAGCTCAAGATTTATTATGCATTTTACTTCTTGGAATAAATTTAGACTTATGCAGAGTATTTTTCATGTCATTTCCATTAAATAATATATCGCAGTTACGACTTTTAAACTCTCATATTACATGCGCCAAGTTAGCTTTCTTGAAATTACACTTCTCCCCTTAGTCTTAATTCCCATTCCAAAGTTTAATCAACACTCACACAAGGATTCTAGATTCTAAGTAATTAATGTAGTACATTATTAATTCCTCTTTTTTTTTTTTTAACTTTGTGTTTATTTGTATTTATTATGCAATTCAAGATCCTTTTCTATATTAAAACTAATGGAGGATTTTAGAAGGAATACAGAATAGCATCATGAAAGGAGAAATATTTTCGTATTTGCTAAGACTGCTTAAAATTGAATACAACAGTACTACAATAGGAAGAACATGATATTCATGAAATTTTGGATGTCTGGAGTAACAAAGTAATAAATAATAGAAAAGTAGTAGAAAAAATCCATATTCAGAAATATATCAATACTTAAGGTGGGCGGGAAACAAAGCCCAAAATTTAAATGCAAGAAACACAACTAAAGTAGATTTCTGCTATTAGACTTGAAATATGATAATATAGTAGTTTCAAAGTAGTTTCAAAGCTCAGATGACTGAAGTTATAAAATTTATAACAAAAAGGGGGGGGGGTAATAAAACTAGATTATCAAGCAATTTCTCTAGTTATGTTTCATGAATGGTTTAGAGAATAGGTTGGTTAAAAAAAAAATGCAAGGAAAACCTGTATAGAACAAGCTGACTTCAGGTGAAATACTGGTTGCCAAGACTGGTTTTTTTATTTAATGATGAAAATGTGACATCATCGGAATATAATAACGATTTCTATTTAAATTATTTTAATTATTATAGACATTAACATGGAGCTGAAAGACTATAGAAGTGCCCTGGAGAGTTCCATTATTCTTACATTTAACTCTAACCATTATTCACATAATGCACACTTCTCTTTGAACTCATTCACTCATTCATCATATGCATGAAGGAATTTAAATAGAGGCAGGCAAGAGAGAGTCCAGCAGTATGAAACTAGCAATATAGTGATAATAGGAGAGAATGAATGATGCCTCAGCACCTTTTATTGATCTTATAATCAGAAACTATTTTCACTTTCTCTTTCCTTAGATTTTCTTGCTTTACTCCTAGAAAAAAGACTTGGAAACATGGGGATAGCTTGCACCCAGGTGACTGGTCTTTTCTAGACTGACTTGCCTTGATTTAGTCATTTTCTGCCTGGGTTTGTTGTCTGTTCATCACTTTGATTAGACAACCTTGGTAGACAGAAAAATGAATTTTCAAAATGGAAGATGACAATTTGATTTCCCCCTGTCTGATTGTGCATAGGATAGGGTGCACCACTTCTGCTGGAATTTGATGTCTCTTACTATTTTTCACTTTAAGTAAATCTGCATACTGAACAAAAGAATTTTCTTAGGCTATGTCAATACATTATTATGTCGAGATTTTGGTTGTTAGTAGGATATCTTTTCCTGACTTTCCAAATGTGATACTTCATTTCATTGACTATATACATATCATGATTTATTGACTCTACTTACTGTAGTAATATTAGGTGTTTGTTGAATGTTACATAATCTTATCCAAATTTTCTCAGAGAGGATAGCTGAAAACTGTTTGTTCTAGAGTGTGTCACTTTATAACAAATATTGCACACTGGATCTGTAATTTAATGCTGTTTTCTATGTGTAAACAGCACTAAATAGTAAAGTTTTCCATATTCTGTTCTCCAACTAGGAGAACTGTGGGGTACCTGTGGAATTTTAAGATTTTTCAAATAGAAAATCATTGTTGGCAGTTAGATGTGACTATTTCTAACAGAAGATTCTAACTTTGTTGCTGCTGATATTTGTATAAGCAGAAATTTAGTGTGTATATATATGAAAATAGTTTTTTGTACTGACTGAGATCTGAGAATTAGAACAAACAATTAAATTTATTAATTATGCAACATGTTTTTAATTTAATTATGCAACATTGGAGTGGCCGACTTCTTCAGGCTTGAGAGAACATAGAAAGCCAATAAAAAACACTATAAAGAAACATTGAGTCACTATAATACTATAAATTCGACTATAAACCACAGTTATTCGACTATAACTTTGAAACTGGAGCTACGGTCCGAGTTAAAGTTCTGTTGTTAGACACCTTTGCACCTGTGGCTTCAAGAGTGCACCAATATCTGACAGAAGAGCTGAATGAGTCTGGCAAATTGTAGCTGAGGTTACTGTTTATGTGGAGAGGGTCCATGACAATTTCTTTAGACTCGACTATGTGGCGTTCTACCTCATTCTGGCATATGTGAAGGTTTGAAGTTGTTGTCCAGTTTATCTCATGTATGCGGCCTTCATTATTTGTGTTTACTGAAAACAGGACATGTCTTGAGAGGGCACTAGTTCTGGTTCTTTTGTAAGCAATGTCTCTTCAGTGTTCTTCGAGACGTAGGAGGATGGATTTTTCCGTTGGCCATAGTATGGTTTTCCGCAGTCGCATGTGATTTTGTACATAATTGGGAATTGTAGATGGTTGTGAGCTTGTTTGTATTTGCTTAAACTTGATCTTCGTTTGGGAAGAGTAGAGAAGCACATTTTTATGTTAAACTTTCCCATAATTCTTCTTAGTTTCTTGGAGAGCTTGCTGATGTATGGCAAGGAGATATAACCTTTGAGGGTCGTCCTGTGTTTCTGTGTTGTTTCGTTGACGGTGGCATAGTGTTTATTGATAGTTTTTGAATAGTAGTCATTGTTTTTGAAGGTCCTTTTAAGATGTTTTAGCATTTTTTTAGTTCTTCATCCGACAGTACAGATCTGGCACGATATGGTCGAGTTGAGATGATACTCATCTTCTGTGCCGGATAGTGATGTGAGGATGCATGCAGGTATCTGTCTGTGTGTATAGGTTTTCTAAAGATTGAGATTTTTATGGAGTCAGATGTCTTAGTAAGTTTTACGTCCAGAAAAGGTAGAGATCCATTTTCTTCAATCTCCGTAGTTAATTTGATGTCTTGGTGGAAGTCGTTTAAGTGATTTAAAAAAGTGTGAAGATTGTCAATACCATGTTTCCAGATAAGGAATATGTCTTCAACATATCTAAGCCAAATTTTTTTGTCTTAAATGTAGAAGAGGCGATTGCTTTTTGTTTGAAGTCCTCGAAAAAGATGTTGGCTAGTATTGGAGAGAGGGGGCTGCCCATTGCTAATCCTTGATGTTTCAAATACTTGGATTTTAAAAAAGTAACACAGATGGTTTCTGCAGGTTGTGTTACTTACATATTGGAATTTGAGAAATGGTAGCCAAAATCCTCTTGTTTCAGCTGATTCTGGAAATTTTTTTGACCTTTGTATTGCTCACTCTAAAAGAATTTCTATAATTGTTGCTCTTCTGCTTTTGTTATATCAGAAATGTTAAAGTACAAAGCTGGCCTGAAGAGTTCTCGGTCTAACAATGAAAAAACGGATTTATAATTTCAAAATTATTTTTATTTTTCAACATAATCTCCATAATTTATTCCAGCGATATTATCCTGTCCCTGTAGTGGTTCTCAGTAAGATCTGCAAAATACCCTTCTACAGCTGCAATCACCTCTTGATTCGAAGAAAAATGCTGACCAGCGAGAAAGAGTTTTAGTTTTGGGAAGAGATAGAAGTCAGAGGGAGCCAAATCTGGGGAAATACAGTGGATGTTTCAACAATTCATAGTGCAGATCTCTTAATTTTCCCATTGCCAAAACACCTTTGTGGGCAGGTGCATTATCCTGATGGAAGATGATTTTTTTCCTTCTGCAAACTGGGTCTTTTCTCATGAATTTTTTCATCTAGTCTGGTTAAAAGATCGGAATAATATTCCCTGGTTATTGTTTTACCCTTTTCAAAATAATTAATAAACAAAATGCCTTTAGCATCCCAAAACACCGATGCCATGACCTTTCCTTCTGATGGAACAGACTTTATCTTCTTTGGCATTGAACAGCTGGCTTCTGTCCATTGTTTTGACTGCTGTTTGGATTCTGGTGTGTGTGTAATGGTGAATCCAAGTCTCATCCACAGTAATAAATCGATGCACAAAATCGGTTTTATTCTTGTTAAAACACTCCAAGCACTGTTCAGAGATTTTTCATGCAAGTGCATTTTTGATCTGGCGTGGCACCCATCTTGCACATAGTTTTTTCATTTGCAATTCTTCGTGCAAAATAATATCCTACACGTTCTTTTGAAATGCCTGTAGTCTCAGCAGTTTCACTCACTTTGACTCGCCGGTCATCCAATGCCATGTTGTGCACTTGATCAATGATTTCTGGTGTTGTTATTACACTTTTTGGACATTCTTCACGTGGATCATCTTCAAGGCTGGTATGGCCACGTTTTAACTTCATCCCATTTCTTAATTGTCAAAAACAAAGGAGAAGAGTGCCCATAAACTTTTATGAACTCTGAATGAATTTCCTTTGGCGTTAAACCTTCTTTTACAAAGAATTTTATAACGCACGATATTCAAATTTATCCATTTAAAGAGATACTGACAACACTTTTGCTTCAGACAGTTGTATAAAACAAACTACTTGATAGAATGACTTGCAATTTCTCATGGATGTTTATAACAGACGTACCAACTTAGAAAAAAAAAAAAAAAATTCTTGCTGATAGTGTTGCCATCTATGGTCGGGACCTAGAACTTTTCAGACCACCCTCATAATTACTCATGTTGATGATGCCATCTACCATTAACATATTCACTGTATACCCTTTTACTCCTGCAAGCTATGGACCAGAGCGTTGTTGCTGCCTTTCAGGCATTTAATTAAGAAAATTTTTCTTGGGTTATCGCTACTACTAAGGAGGTGAGAAACCCTTCACACACTTCTGGTAGGAACATAATATCTTGCATCATACAAAGAATCTATGTTCGGCATAGAGTGAAGTGGCAGCAAATTGTATGAACAATGTTTGGAAGAAGCTGCTGAAAATATGTTCATACATTCACAGATTGTCACAATCTGTGAATGTATGAACATACATTCACAGATTGTGAATTTGTGTTGGTGAAAAGATAATGCTGCCAGTTAAAGAGATTAACGATGAAGATGTGGAGCAGTTCGTGGAAGAAGAGCTCTCAGATATGAAGACCTCACAGAGCTAGATGCACAGAAAGTTGCAGAAGATGAAGAGATAGAGGAGAACAAGAAGCCAACCCCACGAAAAAGTTTACAGTAAACAAACTGGTAGATGCTCCTCTGTTAATAAGGCAGTTTGCTTGTTTGAGGAAATGAATCCAACATGGAGAGATTTAGCAAAGTAGTCAGAATGATGCAAGCTGTGACTGCTTGCTACAGAGAAATTTATACAGAAAAGAAAGGGCAAACTATGGTCGAGGCCGAACACTTTTCAGACCACCCTCATACAGTAGGGTGGGAAAAATTAGTTTTTACTATTATTGTTTTGGTTATGAAGGAAAATAGTGCTGTTTTCCATTCCACTGGCATGCCAGTGATCCTCCACTAATCCCAGCATTGGCAGAAAGGATAATTATAGCATTGTTTTTCAAAATGTGGGTACCGACCCATTAGTGGGACGTGAAATCAGTCCAGTGGTTCTTAACCAGCATTTTTTTTCCTTAATGAAATAGAATAGAAAATATCAGACTGGATCTCACAGATTTTATAGCTCTAAAACAATTTGATTTGATTTGATTTTATACAAGTTTCCAAATCTTACTGTAAAACACAAATGGACACCATGCTTACAGAAATGTTCATAAGTATTTTAAAAATTTCCATTAGACTGAAAACATTGTCTGTTAAGAATTATTAGTACATTTTCGAAAAGCACATTATTGGGTGATATATTCACGTAAACACAAGAAAGATATTTATTTAACCAAATATTTCGGTCTGGAAATAGCAGACCATCTTCAGTGGTATTACAAGAACAGTTTAAAAAAAATACAAGCTAGAATACTAACAATAGATCGTTAAAAATAGAACACGGCGCCTGATGTTATATCATCAAGTATGAAACGGAATATTTTGAAGTGGAAACATGATTGAAAAAAAAAAAATTAATGAGTAATCTTGATTAGACTTTCCCAGATTTTTGATATAGATATACAGTCATTACGATTCAGGTTGGGACGATGGAGCAAGGCCTCCACGCCTTGAGAGGTACATTGGTATATAAAGATTCTATATCGTTCTATATAAGAAAACTTTAAAATTACTTGCTGACATCTTTCCTCAAGACATTATAAAACTATTCGATTTTGTAATACATTCTGGATATTTTGTATGTCAAAACAAATTTTACAGCCAAGTAGAAGGAACGGCCATGGGAAGTCCTCTTTCTCCAGCTTTAGCCGACTTTTATTTCGACCATTTAGAAAAAGTCCTCTTCTCATCTATTTTCCCCTCAACCATCTTTTTGGGTAAGATATATAGATGACATCTTTAACATTTGGCCTCACAGCAAAAACTCTTTACCTTCTTTTTTAAGCAGTATTAATTCCTTGCATCATCGTATAAAATATACTATGGAAATAGAAGAAAACAGCCAGTTATCTTTTTTTTTTTTTTTAGGCATTCTCTTCATCCGGTCACCTTCAAATATTCTTACAACTACAGTATACAGGAAACCAATGTTCACAGGTCGTTATATTCTTAAAGAATCAGCCCATCATCCATGTCAAAAAACAGGAATTATAAAATGCCTCATTAGAAGAGCCAAAGCTAATTGTTCTACTTTTGATTATCTACAGAAAGAACTTTCTACTATCCAACAACACATGAAACTCAGTGGCTTTTCTGAAAAAAGTACTCAACATCTTCTCAATTCTTATAATCCTCCACAAAACAACAAAGTTTCAATACGTTGAGTACCTATTCCTTATATCTCCGGTATTTCAGAACCTATCGCAAGAATTTTAAAGAAATATGATTTAACAACTACATATTCACCTATTAACAAATTGTCTTCTCATTTTCCTTCTCCTCAAGACAAATGCTCAACTTTATCTCTTCCTGGAGTTTATCAAATTCCTTGCAACTGTGATCTCTCCTATTTTGGACAGACTGGACGTTCTCTTGAAAAAAGAATCCAAGAACATCAATCCTCCATTCTTCACAACAAACTTGAAAAGCCTGGATTGGCTCAACACGGGATTGAAACTGACCACAGCATCTTTTGGTCCCGGACTCGCCTCTTACATAGATCCCGTTATAGGTTCGAATGTTTGTTCAAGGAAAGTGTGGAGGCCTTGCTCCATCGTCCCAACCTGAATCGTAATGACTGTATATCTATATCAAAAATCTGGGAAAGTCTAATCAAGATTACTCATTATTATTTTGTTTTTTTTATGATTTTTTTTTACCAATCTTGTTTCTACTTCAAAATATTCTGTTTCATACTTAGCTATATAACATCACGCGGTGGGTTCTATTTTTAACGATCTATTGTTAGTATTCTAGCTTGTATTTTTTTAAACTGTTCTTGTAATACCACTGAAGATGGTCTGCTATTTCCAGACTGAAATATTTGGTTAAATAAATATCTTTCTTGTGTTTACGTGAATATATCATTCAATCTTATGTCCCAAGTATCCTTAAAACAGCACATTATTGAGTGCGACGTTTTTCAACTTCATTGCCCTTTCTGTTTTTGTCTTGTTTGAGTTTTCTATTTTGTATTTAAATGTTAAAATTTTATTTGATATTAATTTTGTTACATTTTGTTTTTATTTCATTATGTAAAAGGGCACATATCGTTTTGTAACTTGTGTTTTAGTTTAGTGTGTGTGTGTACTGGATCGTAATACAAAAATGTATTTCTTATTGTGGGACATGGTCAAAAAAGTTTGGAAAATACTGACCTAGAGAATGACGTTTCTAATATGGTGAGGATGAGAGTGACATTTCTAAAATGGTGACGAATTTCTCTGTAGGTCCAATTTCCATGCATTTTCAGTTTGGCTTTGCATTGATGGCTAGTCCATTGATTTGGGTGAACTGTTCTGAGATGCCAAAAAATATATGGTATTGTCTCTTTTAAGGTGTGCCCATGGCATCATCTGCATAAGCTAGTGTTTTGATCTCTTGTAAGGTTTACAGGATAGTATTCCTCACATTGTATAGGGATTATCCACTTTTTGTAGAAACTGCTCTAAGATCAATGCAAGCAGCAGGGTCTTAGGGAAAAATCTTGACTCTGAGGATGTAGGGTAAATTTGATCCCATTTTCTGACAAACCCATTTATTAAATGATGTGGATATGTTGCTATATGAATTTCTGATTATTGGGAGTAGTTTTCTCATCCCTGTTTGCTTTAAGATGTGGGAAAATAGGTCCTGAAATTATCAAAAGGTTTGTCTTAGTCAATAGGAAGAACCGCCATTGATTCTTTGTTCACTAGTCACAGGCAATACCAATTTCTTTGTGCATTCTCATATGCAAGCTAATATTCCATCTAATCCATTGCCTTGTTTGCATTGATATTCTGCAATATCTTTAGTGCTTAAGATTCACCAACTTCTATTCTCGCATCAGTTCCTATTATATCTCTGTTCACTATTTTGTAACTCAACTATTTTGTCTACTTCTGTCAGCTTGCTACCATCAGTACTCATTAAATTTTTTTTTCATAGTCATTATTTCTTTTAATTTCCATATAGTGAAAGAACCCTTTGGAATTTCCTTTGTCCTGCTTAGTAATTTTTTTTCTCAGAATCTGATTTTACCTTCCTTATCATGGTGTAGTTATCTTATTTGCCTGAGCCTTGTACTGTAAGCTTACTTATTACCTTTCTCTTGAAGATTATGCCATGACACTGCTTCAAGCTGCCTTCAGAGCTTGTCATGATTGCTTGCCCTATAGTTCCACAGTATACCCTACTCTTAACTGAAATTTCCATATGTTTTGCAACTTCCCAAGTCAAGACCACATGATCCCTTCCCCACAATTATAGACAGTGTGGCCACATTGATTATAGACTGATCTTCCCATCCTGTGACCAGATCCAATGCTCTCAAACCCAAAGTCCTCACCATCACATTCTGTTTCAAGTAATTATTTCTTAGAAAGTGAATAAATTCCATTTCCTTCCTGTCTTAATTTCTCCTTCCAATCTGTGTCTAGTTAAATCCCCACCCCCATTCCCCACCTCCTTCTGCTATAGCCTAATCAGAGTTAAATGGTCAGTGTGGTAGTGTAGTTTGTATTCAGTTCAAAATTCAGCATATTTCAGAATAAATCAACTGAATGCGAAACTATGTTTTGTGACTGGCGAAATTGAATCCATTTTGAATTAAGTAAAATAACAAATTAAAATTAAAATGGTCAAAGTGAATGGCATTTACGTTAGGTAAATGATTTTTTTAGTATTAGATATATAATATTATTATACTTATTTTGTAAGTAACAGTTGTGAATATTTACAGATGTTTATGTTGAATCACCTGATGAAAAATCAATCATTACTTATGTTGTTACATATTACCACTACTTTTCCAAGTTAAAAGCCGAAACTGTGCAAGGCAGAAGAATAGGAAAGGTAAAGAGTTACTTAATTTTAAGAAAAAAACCATTTAATGTGATCTTTGTATTATTGGTTATTAAATTTATATGGACTAGATGAATGTCATAAAACTAGAATTGCTCATTTCTTAAAATAGATTATTGTTAGAACATACACATATTTAATTTAGAGGAAAATATGTAAATTATGGATTTAACTTGGAGATAAAAACTGAATCATCAGACAAGATCAAGGGGAAGAATATTATTGTGAGGGGGAGTAATAAGCTAAGAAATAGATAACCACATAATAGGTATAGGTATTTATAAGAAATCTGAATTTCCATATTCAAGTTTTCAACTGGGGGTGCTTAAGGGTCAAAGCTGTATAAGTAAGAGGAGACCTCCACATAGCCTTTAAAGGAATGCGGAGAACTGACCAGGGCTTCTGACCTAATGTCCAATCCTCACCTTCTCATGGTGCACCCTGTTGGGTATCTACTTTGATACTGAACGAACGAGGATGGGCTGGCAATTTGGGATTTAGCCGACCAAATTGTATTCTTATTGGTTAAACCAAAATAAAAAATGATGGTACAACATGACAAAATTTCATGCCGGCTGGGGCGTCGCTCGGTTAAACAAGGCGCCCGTTGTTTTCGCCAGGGAACCAGGGCGAACAGCAAAAAGTCAGCTACTGGAACAAATCTGAAAACAAACCCCAACACGATATCACCAGAATTGAAGATCGGTACTATCAACGTAAGAAGCCTTGATGGCAAAGAAATGGAGCTAGCTGAGGAATTAGATAAGTACCAGATCAGCATAATAGGGGTGACTGAAACAAAAAAAGATCAAAACTGGTGAGATCTTTCTGAGCAATAAATACAAAATGTCATATTCAGGCAATGACAATTAAGGAAAAGAAGGAGTAGCCATACTATTCAATACAAAATACGAGGCTAATCTTCTTGAATGGCAGTCAGTCTCAAGTAGAGTAATGTGGGCAAATATGAGAATGGGGAATTGGACAATGAGACTTATTTGTGCCTATTGTCCCACAGAAGGTTCTACTAATGTAGAAGTGGAGGAATTTTTTGATGCTCTAGAAAAAGCAACTGACACAATAAAAAGGGAAAAGTTCGTCCTTGTTGGAGATCTAAATAGCAGAGTAGGAAATGATTGTGAGACATACAAAAATATTTTGGGAAAATTTGGAGAAAAGAGCCAAGCTAATAATAATGGCAAATATCTGTTGGATTTCTGCTCAGGACATGGACTAGTAATTACTAACACCATGTTCCAACATAAAAATGTGCACAAATTCACATGGAGAGAAGAGGCTAGGAATAAGAAAAGTCTCATTGACTATGTTATTGTTGATGTTTTCTCCCTGGTGCAGGACACCAGAGTGTACAGAGGATTTGAAATTGGAAGTGATCACTATTTAGTCTTGAGCAGGATAAAATTGAATTTCATATTGAAAAGAATAACATGTAAGAAAGTTTTAAAGCGAATAAAAGTTGAGCAGCTCTCAGATGTGAACTGTAGACTAAAATACAGAAATATTATTGAAAAGAAAATGAAAGAGTTTGAGAACAGGAATCAAACCATGGAGATTCAGTAGCAAACTCTGAAGAAAACATTGATTGATTCTTCCAGAGAGGCATGTGGTGAGGTTGTGTGCAAGGATAAAAAAATCAGAACTCCCTGGTGAACACAGGAAGTTAAAGAGGCAGTGAAGGAAAAGAAGAAAGCATATCAAAAGTTCCTGCCAAATAAGTCAGCTTTTACTCTTACAGAATACAGAGACAAATGTAAGAAAGCTAAACAGTGTGTAAAACTAGCTAAACAAAAGTCATGGGAGCACTTTGGCAAGAATATAGAAAATAAATATCAAGAAGGTGGCAAAATATTCTGGAGGTTGTTGAAGAAGCTTAGGAATGGAGGAAAGAGTGCTGTAAAAGGAGTTAGAGATGAAAAAGGTGACATGAAAACAGGAGTAAAAGATATCCTTGAAGTATGGAGTAATTACTTTGAAAAACTGCTAAATGAAACAAGCAGTGATGATAGCACAGTGATAAAAAACACTGACCCGGCATTCAGTCAGGAATACATAGCCATACTTGAAGTAGAAAAAGCCATCAAAGGCTTGAAATGTGGAAAGGCAGCAGGAGTAGATGATATTTGACGAGAAATGCTGAGGTATGGTGGTATGAAAGTCTTACAGTGGCTGCACTGCATGGTTCAGAAAGCCTGGACAGAGGGACGAATTCCCGATAATTGAAGTAGAGCTCTCATAGTACCCATATATAAAAAGGGAAATAAAACTGAATGTGAATATTACAGAGGTATTTCCCTACTGAGTGTTCCTGGCAAGATCTATGCAAGTATACTTGAGAAACGGTTGAGAAGAATTGTGGAAGAAAAGCCTAGTGAAGCTGGATTCGGGCCAAACAGAGGCTGTCAGAATCAGATCTTCACTTTACGACAAATAGTCGAGAAAGCATGAGAATATTACAAAGATCTGTATTTAAGTTTTGCCCATTTGGAAAAGGCATATGACAAGGTGCCAAGAGAGAAGCTATTCAATATGCTGCAGTTATATGGTGTCAATGGGGCATTATATCAAGCAATACTTAGTCTTTATTTGAGTTGTAAGTCAGCAGTTACAATTGAAGGAAGTACAGGAAGATGGTTTAATGTTAAATCTGGTGTCAGACAAGGATGTACACTATCCCCTCTGTTATTCATTATCTATATGGATCACATTATGAAGGAAAGTGGTATTAAACCTGATATCAAAATTGGAGATGTTAATGTCAACGCTTTGCTTTATGCATAAATAAATCCGCTACAAGTCTGCAAGATTCTCTGACTAAATTGAATAGCTGTTGTAATAGATATGGTATGAAGGTCAGCAATAGAAAGACAAAGACAATGAAAATAGGCAGAATCATTGCAAATGTCAATGTGTTGTGAATGGAGAACCTGTGGAACAAGTAAAACATTTCAGCTACTTAGGCACAATTTTTACTGAAGATGGTAAATTAAATATAGAAATAGACAACAGAATCAGCAAAGCTGGTATGGTGGGAAGTCAGTTGAATAAATTCATATGGAATGAGAGAGAAATTAGTCGGAACACTAAATTAGCTGTATACAAGACAGTGTTCAAACCAGTTTTAACTTATGGATCTGAGAGCTGGGTCAGAAGTAAAACACTTGACCAAAGACTAGAGACCGCAGATATGAGAGTTCTGAGAAAGATTAGAGGCGTGAACAGATGGCATCAATGGCAATATCATATTAAAAATGAGGATATTAGGAAAGAACTTGACATTGTCAGCATCCAGGAATGCATTAGCATAGCTAACTCACGTGGTATGGTCACTTAAATAGAATGAGAGAGGATAGAGTAGCAAAACAAGTGTTATCTGCCAGGTTGGCAGGAAAACGACCCAGAGAAAGACCAAGATATAGGTGGATTGATACGGTACAAAGTGCCTTAGACAATAGAAATATAAGATCTGATAATGTTGGAGTCTTGACAAGTAACAGACTGATTTGGAGGAAAGTTATAGATAGGAAGTTAGTAATGATGTAATTTTTTCATGTAGTACTGTCATATCCTGTGCACCCCTTGAGGGTACATGGCAGGAATTTGATGATGATGAAGTTTTCAACTGTTAACTTCACTAATTTGAAAATTTTTGGATAAAATATAATTAAAATAAATGATTTGCTAACTAGACAATATGTTTGTGCTGGTATTTTACCCATCTGATGTTAGCATCATTTAGACACTCAAATGATACACCTTCACCAAAGACAAAATGACCTGCAGACCAAGGATGGTTATGTGTGCAAGGAAGCTAGAGGCAAGAGTTGTGTCCTCACTGCGATTTTCTGTAATTACTGTTGATGGGAAAATAAGGCAGTACTTCAAAATTTGTGTAGAATGCCATCAATTCTGTTTCAGTTATTCATGATCATCATCAAATTCCTGCCATGTACTCTCAAGGGGTGTACAGGATATGATAGTACTACATGAAAAAACTTAAATCATTACTAACTTGCTATCTACAATTTTCCTCCAAATCAGTCTGTTACTTGTCAAGACTCCAACATTATCAGATCTTATATTTCTGTCATATAAGGCACTTTGTACCGTATCAATCCACCTATATCTTGGTCTTTCTCTGGGTCATTTTGCTGCCAACCTGGCAGAGAACACTTGTTTTGCTAATCTTTCTTTGCTCATTCTGTTTAAGTGACCATACCACCTGAGATTAGCTATGCTGACGCATTCCTGGATGCTGACAATGTCAAGTTCTTTCCTAATATCCTCGTTTTTAATATGATATTGCCATTGATGCCATCTGTTCACGCCTCTAATCTTTCTCAGGACTCTCATATCTGCGGTCTCTAGTCTTTGGTCAAGTGTTTTACTTCTGACCCAGCTCTCAGATCCATAAGTTAAAACTGGTTTGAACACTGTCTTTTACAGCTAATTTAGTGTTCCGACTAATTTCTGTCTTATTCCATATGAATTTATTCAGTTTACTTCCCACCATACCAGCTTTGCTGATTCTGTTATCTATTTCTATATTTAATTTACCATCTTCAGTAAAAATTGTGCCTAAGTAGCTGAAATGTTTTACTTGTTCCACAGGTTCTCTGTTCACGACGCAGTTGACATTTTCAACGATTCTGCCTATTTTCATTGTCTTTGTCTTTTTATTGCTGACCTTCATACCATAACTGTTACAACTGTTATTCAATTTAGTCAGAGAATCTTGCAGACTTGTAGCGGATTTATTTAGAAGTATAACATCATCCGCATAAAGCAAAGAGCTGACATTAACATCTCCAATTTTGATATCATGTTTACTACCACTTTCCTTCATAATGTGATCCATATAGATAATGAATAACAGAGGGGATAATGTACATCCTTGTCTCACACCAGATTTAACATTAAACCATCTTCCTGTACTTCATTCAATTCTAACTACTGACTTACAACTCAAATAAAGACAAAGTATTGCTTGATATAATGCCCCTTTGACAATATATAACTGTAGCGTATTGAATGGCTTCTCTCTTGGTACCTTTTCATATGCTTTTTCCAAATCGACAAAACTTAAATACAGATCTTTGTTATATTCTCATGCTCTCTCGACTATTTGTCGTAAAGTGAAGATCTGTTCCTGACACCCTCTATTTGGACTGAATCCAGCTTGTTCTTCACCAAGCTTTCCTTCCACAATTCTTCTCAACTGTTTCTCAAGTATACTTGCATAGATCTTGCCAGGAACACTCTGTAGGGAAATACCTCTGTAATTCTCACATTCAGTTTTATTTCTCTTTTTATATATATGGGTACTATGAGAGCTCTACTCCAATCATCAGGGATTCGTTCCTCTGTCCAGGCTTTCTGAATTATGCAGTGCAGCCACTGTAAAACTCTTATACCACCATTCTTCAGCATTTGTGGTCGAATATCATCTACTCCTGTTGCCTTTCCACATTTCAAGCCTTTGATGGCTTTTTCTACTTCAATTATGGATATGTATTCCTGACTGTATGGCTGTTGAGTGTTTTTTAACACTGTACTATCACTGCTTGTTTCATTAATAGTTTCTCGAAGTAATTACTCCATACTTCAAGGATATCTTTTTCTTCCATTTTCATGTCACCTTTATCATCTCTAACTCCTTTTACAGCACTCTTTCCTCCATTCCTAAGCTTCTTCAACAACCTCCAGAATATTTTGCCATCTTCTTGATATTTATTTTCTATATTCTTGCCAAAGTCCTACCATGACTTTTGTTTAGCTAGTTTTACACAGTGTTTAGCATTCTTGCATTTGCCTCTGTCTTCTCTAAGAGCACAAGCTGACTTATTTGGCAGGAACTTTTGATATGCTTTCTTCTTTTCCTTCACTGCCTCTTTAACTTCTTGTGTCTAACATGGAGTTCTAATTTTTCTATCCTTGCAGAGAACTTCACCACATGCCTCTTTGGCTGAATCAGTCAGGGTTTTCTTCAAGGTTTGCCACTAATTTCTCCAAGGTTTGGTTCCTGTTCTCAAACTCTTTCATTTTTTCTTCAGTAATCTTTGTGTATGTTAGTCTACAGTTCACATCTGAGAACTGCTCAGCTTTTATTCGCTTTAAAACTTTCTTATATGTCATTCTTTTCAATATGAAATCCAATTTTATCCTGCTCAAGACTAAATAGTGATCACTTCCAATTTCAAATCCTCTGTATTCTCTGGTGGCCTGCACCAGGGAGAAAACATCACTATCAACAATAACATAGTCAATGAGACTTTTCTTATTCCTAGCCTCTTCTCTCCATGTGAATTTGTGCACATTTTTATGTTGGAACATGTTAGTAATTACTAGTCCATGTCCTGAGCAGAAATCCAACAGATATTTGCCATGATTATTAGCTTTTCTTTTTTCTCCAAATTTTTCCCAAATATTTTTGAATGTCTGACAATCATTTCCTACTCTGCTGTTCAGATTCCCAACAAGGACTAACTTTTCCTTTTTCATTGTGTCAATTGCTTTTTCTAGAGCATCAAAAAATTCCTCCACTTCTACCTTAGTAGAACCTTCTGTGGGACCACAGACACAAATAAATCTCATTCTCCAGTTCTCCATTCTCATATTTGCCCACATCACTCTACTTGAGACTGACTGCCATTCAAGATGATTAGCCTCGTATTTCGTGTTGAATACTATGGCTACTCCTTCTTTTCCTTGATTGTCATTTCCCGATTATAACATTTTGTATTTATTGCTCAGAAAGATCAAAAAGACAAAAAGATAGTTTTTGTCTTTTTTTTGTTTCACTCACCCCTATTATAGCGATCTGGTACTTATCTAATTCCTCAGCTAGCTCCATTTCTTTGCAATTCAGGCTTCTTACGTTGATAGTACCGATCTTTAACTCTGGTGATGTCGAGTTGGGGTGTGTTTTCAGATTTGTTCCAGTAGCTGACTTTTCGCTGTTTGCCCTGTTTCCCTGGCGAATGGGGGCCTTGTTTAACTGGGTGACCTCCCAGCCGGAATGAAATTTTGTCATGTTGTACCATGATTTTTTATTTTGGTTTAACCAATAAGAATACAATTTGGTCGACTAAATCCCAAATTGCCAGCCCATCCTTTTGCATTCAGCATCCAGTAGATACCCAAGATGGTGCACCACGAGAAGGTGAGGATTGGACATTAGGTCAGAAGCCCTGGTCAGTTCTCTGCATTCCTTTAAAGGCTATGTGGAGGTTTCCTCTGAGTTATACAGCTTTGACCCTTAAGCATTCCGTTTCAGTTATTAGATTTTTATAAAAAACTGTTTCTAAGAACAATCTGAAATTGGAAATGTGAATTGCGTAGTAATTTTGGCTTTTTCATAGAATCTGAAAAGTCTGCGAACCACAGTTTCTACATTCCTAAGACAATCAGGTTTCATTTTTCTTCCCAGACATTTAGAGCATTCTCTCCTAATATGGTATGCAGTATCTTGAACAGATAAGACAGACTACCTTAAAAGAAAGGAACATAAAATATAGATGTGGTACAAGAACCCAATAAATGGATCAGCACAACATGATGAAGTGATATTTTTCGAATCATTTTGTGCTGATCCATTTATTGGTTTCCTGAACTATATCTATATTTTATGTTCCTTTCTTTTAAGGTAGTCTGTCTTATCTGTTCAAAATACTGCATACCATATTGGGAAGGAATGCTCTAAACACCTGGGAAGAAGAATTGAACCTCATTGTCTTAGGAATGTAAAAACTGTGGTTTGTAGATTCTTCAGATTCCATGGCTTTTTCAAAAGGTTGTGCCACTGATTAAGGTAGGAATAACATGTGCATATAATCTTCTTTGGGGAAGTGGGAGTTTTGTTGTTATTCTTTTTAAGGAATTTATTAAGGGTTTTCTTGTATCCTTTTTTTTTTTTTTGAATGATATAAACAGCCTGTTGTTTCTCTTACAATGATAGTCCAGTGAATGAAATTTGTTCTGTCATAGGGGGAAAGTTTTGAAAATTCCTAGTTTTTTGAGCAGGGTGATGATGTGAAGCAGCATGTTGGTATTACTTGTTTTTCTATGAGAGGGAGTTTACAGTTTCATTTTTATAAGTGAAACTGATATGAAGGTGGCTGCTGTATTGTTAAGCATCTAAATCAGTGTTTCTCAACCTTTCTAAGCCCTAGAACCAGTAAAATGCCTAAAACAATTCTATGGACCACTAAGTTATGTAATTTTTTTTAAAAACCTATGTGGGGATTACCAATATTTGGGGAAAACTGTGCCACTTATAACATAAATCTAAAAGCATGTTTTGAATACATATGGAAACATAATTAAATTGGAAGTAAATGATTAAAAGTGTAACAACATTGAATAAAGCTTTAATTCTTATTAAACAAATAATTAATATGATATAATTATGTTACTACTTATGTTTAATAAGATGGTTGAGCTTTCAGCCCTTGCAGAGTTGCTGGATATCTTGCTCAATATGGTCAACTTCAGTCAAAGATCAGCACACACACACACACACACACTAAGATGATTTCTGTATTTTGTTTTTATTTGAAAGAGTGATGAAAATCCTTTCTCACAAAGATAGGTTGTAAAAAAAAACTGCATGATGATTTTCAATACTACTTCAGATAATTCGGGAAATTCACTGCTCACTGAAGGCAAGATCCAGAATCGAGCCAAACCAAGATCGCGGAATTGCATTTTAAGTCCACTGTCACTTGAAAGCTCAATTATCTGCTCTTTTTTTGATGATGAGTGGTTGTTCTCCTGACTGTTAGCCTGAAATGGATCGCAAACTCAGAAATTTCTTATAAAAGTTATTCAGAAAATATGTGTCAAAATTCTCAGAGTTTTGAGGTGGTCACAAAAACCTTTCCAGAAACTTAGAATCAACAAAAATATAATTTTCCATTAAAAATGGATTCCAATATTGGAAAAGGTATAAATTGTCTGTCTTTTACATAACACCAGTTTTTTTCTCAAAGCCTTTATTTTGTCTTAGGCATCAAGAATAGTTAAAGAATTTCCCTGAAGGGAAAGGTTTAGTTCATTTAATTTTGAAAAAAATGGCTGAAAGAACAAGGAGTGATGTAAAATCAGAATTATGTTAATTTAAAACAATTAAACTTTGTGCCTTAATTGGAATAACTGTGTTAGTACTTTGTCCCTGGAAAGCCAGCAAATTTCAGAATGAAGCAAAAGTTGTATATATTCACTGCCCATTTCATCGCAGAGTACTGAAAATAACCTCTTATTTAACATTCGAGCCTTAATAAAATTAACTAGCTTTACAGTGTCATATAGCACAGTTTTAAATTCTGGTGGCATTCCTTTGGAGACTAATGCTTCCCTATGTATGAAACAATGTACCCAGTTCATATCTGGAGCTACGTCCTTGACTTTAGAAACAACCCCCACTATGCCTGCCTGTAAGAGCGTGAGCTCCATCTGAACAGAAGTCCATGCATTTTCCCCACTTTGTGTATTATGTAATTATTGAGAGTGTGAAATATTTCTTCTTCAGTTTGGGATGACAAACTTCTATAAAACAGAATATTGTCATCAATGTTGTTATCTTATGTAGCATATTAACTGCTCATCATTTGTAACATCAGTAGTCTCGTCTATTTGTAACGCATAATAGGGCTCTTCTTAACTCTTTCAAGTAACTGAGATTCTACCGTCACCTGCCATATCATTAATTCTGCGACCGACAGCCTCATTTGAAAAAGGAATCAAATCAACATCTTTTAGTAACTTGTTGCCAAACATAGTTTTTACCACATCTTTTATAACTGGAAGTAGTAAATTTTTCCCGATAGAATGAGGTTTCCCTGTTTTTGCTATGCGCAAATTTAAGGGATGGGATGCTTCCACTGCCTTGCTATTAATCGAACCCATTGGTGAAACTATATCTTTCCCATGATTTAATGTCCCTAAGCATTGCTGAAAAAATTCAATTGGTTTATTTTTGACATCACAGTGTTTAGTTTCTAAATGTCATCGGAGTTTTGCAGGTTTCATGCACTCGTTCAACACTTCATAACACAAAACACATTGAGGTTTCTGTTCACTTTCATCTCCACACCAAGTAAACCTTAATTCCAAATATGAACTGTTATATTTCCTACTGTGTTTTTTCTTTGAACTGCTTGTTTCTTCTATTTTAATAGTATCAGATTAACTCTCCATTTGTTTATTTGGTGCCATTTACTCGCCATGTGATACACTTGTATCACAATTAGGGTTAGTATCACCTGTTTCATTTGCTTTTCTTTTAAAATTCCTAGTTCCAAGCCACTTTTCTGAGTCTTGGTTGAAGGAGGAAAACCCTCAATAATAAATTCAATAAACAACAAGCAATTGGTTGAAATGTGGATAACACATGTTTACATGTTTTGCAAATTTGACAAAACAGCAAGGGAAGGTGGAAGCAATAAAACCTATTGTTGTTCACTTCATCCCTCTTTTATTACTCATCATTCTGCCGCTATTTGGTTTTTTTTTTTTTTTTTTTAAGTATCCATTTTATTTCAGTTTACTTATTCAATTTTAATTTGTTTTGTTTGGATAATTAAAATATATACCTTTATATATTTAATTTAAGTCTGCCTGTGGACTACCTGTGGTCCACGGACCACAGGTTGAGAAACACTGATCTAAAGAAATCTATCCATAATAACTGCAATAGAAACGATGGTATAATTGTACACATTTTTTTAAAAGCACTGTCTTATCTTCCTATCAGTGGTAATTACAGAAGATCTCTTCAAGGGACAGAACTCCTTCCTGCTGCATCCTTGTTAGTGACTGTATCATTCAAGTGACTAGATAATGCTGGCTTGAGCTGGTGAAATGGCATATAAATATTTAGTTTAATTATTTATTTTAATTTAATTCCCATGTTTACCTAGTAGTTTGTCTGTGAGTTTCAGCCTGAGTGATTAGCATTTATAAGTTGTGTGTTTATAAAGTTCTTAAAAAATCCTTTTTCTCATGATTTGGAAATACATTCTGCTGTCCATATTGAATACAGAAAATAGAATGCTATATGCTATCCAAAGTGAGATCATTTTTTTTTTGTGTGTGTGATCTGTTAGTATGCATTTATGGTGGGTACACTTTAAACCAATGTTTCTCAACCTTCTTTCATGTGTGCCCGATTTTTTAATATTAGTTTTTGTGTCCCCTCCCCTCCCCATCTTCTCCCCTTGTAATTCTTGTGTTGAGACACTGACAAAACCCATAAAAGTTAACAAAACAAACAAACAAAAAATTAGGAATCACTTAAAATTTTTCAATATTCATACAAATTTAAATACATCTTCAAATCTTTCAAAAATTATATAGATCTGGCATCACTGCACAGACCATTGAATCATATTGGCCTTTCGGAAACATTTGCGATTTCATTATGGGAAGTCTTGAATGTTCTGGAAATGTTTCTGCTAGTATAAATAAGACTTGAAATGGCAAGACAGCAGTAACACCACAACAGTGACCAACAGTGAGAAGTTGATGGTCGCTGTTATTTTGCTCCTGTTTGCAACGACTGTAATACACTGTATAAAAACAATCTTTTCTAGTAGAAAAATTGATAAATTTTTAACTGGATGTAAGCTGGCATCTGACAGCTGTGGAGCATTGATGTCAACAAATTCATGTTCGCAGAATATCACTCTGAAAGTAAAATCAAGAAAGTATGCAGCAGAATATTTAGATTTTGGTTTTACAAAGACCGAAGTAAATGATGAAGAAAGACTACAGTATGTTGTTTGTTCGAAAATTTTGGTAGCTGATAGCAGGAAACCGAATAAACTTAAAAGACATTTGGAAACACTTCATAAGGAGTATGTTAAAAACTTCGAGAAGACTGCTGCCAAAAGTGTTTTGAAAAGCAAAAATATAGCATTAATAAAGCTTTGTTTGTAAATGAAAAAGCTTTACTAGCTTCTCACAAGTTGCATATAAAATATCTATTTTCAAAAAGCCCCACACTATCGGAGAAAACCTAATTCTGCCAGCTGTGATTGATATTGTGGAAACTATGCTTGGAGAAAGTTTTACTAAACAACTAGAGTTCAAACCTCTATCAAATGATACTGTTGCTCAGCGAATTGGTGATCTATGTGAAGATATGCAGCAACAACTGTTGTCTAAACTTTGTGATCAGTTATTCTCAGTTTTCAGCTTGACTAGCAACAAGGATTGCCATTTAATTTCTTATGTTCGATTTTGTGATGGATTATTAGCAGTTGAAGAGTTGGATAGAAGAATCACAGCACCTAAATTGTTCAAAATATTGGATGATTTTATATGCAAGGCAAACATACAGTTGAAAGACTGTATTGGAATTTGCACTGATGGTGCTCGAGTTATGTCTGGAAGGTTTAAAAGTTTACAAACCCTTGTGAGGGAAAAATCCCCACAATGTATTTGGACACATTGCATGATTCATAGAGAAGCTCTTGCTGCAAAGGAAATGTGTCCTGGTCTAGACATTCTGTTAACAGCAGTTATAACCATGGTGAATTATATAAAAATGAGATCCTTAAAATCAAGACTGTTTTCTGAACTTTGCAAAGACATGGCTGGAGTGGAACATTCATTGTTACTATTTTTCTGTGAGACACAATGGCTATCACAGGGAAAATGTTTACAACGTGTGAACGAATTAAGAGACGAAATAGCAATCTTCTTGAAAGAGGAAAATCACGAGGAAGCACAGAAGTTTAGAGACCACTTATTTGTGATGAAATTGAGCTACTTGGTTGACATATTCACGAAACTAAATATATTAAACCTGCAACTCCAAGGAAAAAATACACTTATCTTAGAGATGAGTGACGAAGTTAATGCTTTCTGTAAAAAAAAAAACTAGTTATAGAACAAAAAGGTAAGCAACAAAAATGAGAAATGTTTGCAAATGTGGATGAATTTATCAAACCCATCAAAGTTTTATTTGCAACTATTGAAAATCATTTAACATTGTTGATGAATTTTAGAAACTGATGACAACATAATGGCAATGTATATGAGTGGATTAGAAACCCATTTCGAATTACCCCTGAAGGTTTCTCAATTGAAGAAGAGGAACAATTTACAGACTCGCATCAAGTGGCGAAATCAAAAGACAATTTGCTTCTAAATCACTGTTTGAATTTTGGGCTGGTGTTTGATGATGATGAATTTTCTGCACTAAAGTCAAGAACTTTCATGCGCTTTTGCCATTTCCAACATCTTATCTTTGTGAAATTGGGTTTTCTTCAGTGGCTGCCTTAAAAACAAAATATAGATCTCAGTTAAATATAGAAAGGGAACTAAGAATGTCTATTTCCAATGTATCACCATCGTATGAAAAGCTTTGCTCTGCAACACAGACCCAAGGAAGCCATTAATTTTTAGATTCATTGTTATTGTTTAGTTTTAATTAGTTTCTCGGTATATTTTGCAATACTGGTATGTTCCCGTAAGTGTAACTAGTGTATTCAATAGTGAATTTTATACATTTTATTCTTTTGTTTTTATATTATTTTTGTGTCAATAAATAGTTTCATTAAATGCTTTTGTTTCAATGAAGTAGTTTTTCAGTTTTTCCTTTGATTTCCAAATGTTTCCAAACAAATGTTTAGTCTTTCAAGCATTTGAAATTAAGTAATTAGTGATTTTTTTTTCTTTTTAGCTGTGAAAGAGAGTGTGATATAAAAATTTTCAATTATCATTGTGCATTTCAGATATCTTTTTTGTAGCATGTTCATTTTTAATTCAATTTACATTTACACTGTAAATAAAAGCATTTACACTGAACAAGTGAATTTTTAATAACAGTTAAATGATGAAAACATTATTGAAGAAAAGTTGAAGCCATTTGAAAACAAGAACCAAATCTTGGAATCTCTATGGCAAACTCTGAAGAAAACATTAATGGATTCAGCTAGGGAGGTATGTGTCAAAGTTGTCTACAAGGACAGAAAATATGAACACAATGGTGGACAAAAGAAGTTAAAAAAGCAATCTTGGAAAAGAAGAAACCCATACCAAAAGTTCCTAGTAAATAAGTCAGCAGATTCTCTAAAAGAATACAGAGAACAATGTAAGAGAGCTAAGCTATGTGTAAAAGTTGCTAAACAAAAGTCATGGGAAGACTTTAGTAAAAGTATGGAAAATAAGCATCAGGGAGGCAGCAAAATTTTCTGGAGGCTGTTGAAGATCAGAAATGGAAGATAGAGTATTGTAAAAAGAGTCAAAGATGATAAAGGTAAGGAAAGATAAGGATATTTTAGATGTCTGAAATAATTGCTTTGAAAGACTTAAATGAACCAAGCAGTGACAGAACCATACTAGAAAAGTTTCAAGAGAAATGCAAAGAGGAGTACATACTTGAGGTAGAAAAGCCATCAAAACTTGAAATGTGGAAAGGCAACTGGAGTAGATATATTCGACTAGCAATGCTTAAGTATGGAGTTATAAAAGTTTTACAGTAGCAATTACACTACATAATTCAACATCCTGTTGCTCTATACTTATTTGCCATAATGGTTGAAGATATTGTTCGACCACAGATGCCAGATCCCTGGCTGGCAGATTGCCAAGAAGCGTCCATTCATGTTGAAGGGGAGAAAGGTGATGTAGGAATTTGCCATTAACATGCGAAATCACATGCTTTATTACGTAAAATTTTCCAAGTGCTGTACAAGCAAAATAGTTAATACATTAAAAACTAGAATTTCATAAAAGAAAAGCTAATTTCTGATGTATAACAATAAACACTCATCCCATGCAACACGTTGATTACCCTATTATCAGAATGGATTCACCATGTGCAGAAGTGTCAAAAGGTTTGCATCTGTGGTCAGACCATAGTCATTACAGACTCTTGGAATTGTTAAATCGTTTTGTTTGAGATTGGGATGATGAATCTGCATCAAGCTTCTTTGAATTTTCTTATGTACCATATGAACTTGGCTGCCTTTCCATTCAATTTTTTTTGTCATATTTGAAGTGCTTGATTGGAAAGACCTGTTTTTCCATAATGAAGAAATTTGATGTATCATATTCTTCCTTTCCTGTTTTTTTTTCATATGTCCTGTTTTTTCTATGTAGGATAAATTACAGGTGGTGCACTGGATTTTGTATACACCAGGGTAGGCAAGGAGATCTTTAGTGGAGCTGAGTAGGCTTTAAATTTGTTAGTGGTTCGGATGTTGCCTTGATATTGTATTTTTGCAGTGTTCTGTCTGGTTTTTTCAGATATTCTTCTAATTTATGGAATGGGTATGGCATTATTGGTGACAATCTTTTTTATCTTTAGTAGAATATAGTTGTGAAGGATCCTGTTGATTGTTTTTATGTTTTGGTCATCCTTTATTAAGGTTTTGTGTGTTATTTGATACTTTTTCTTTAGAGCCTGTTCATCAGATCAAATTGTTGAGGTTTTATTTTTGAGGATGCTGACCCCTAATTTTTGTTGAATGGTTGTATGAGTGTCTCTCTCTCTCTCTCTGTGTGTGTTCGCATGCAGGTGCGTGTAGGTTTATGGTAGACCACAAAGGAAAGGCAACCTAATCTTGGTAAATTGGATGCATTTGTGTTGTTTGTTCAGGTGATTTAGGAATGTGTTCAAAGTTTGGTGGCCATTGGAGTGAAATGCAAATATATCTTCAACATCGAGAGCAAAACTTTGGGTTTTAGGCTGACCGAATCTACAGTTCATTGCTCAGTCTTCCATATAAAAATTAGCTTTGTAGCAGGGGAAAATGGTGAGCCCCTGGCTATACCTCCTTTTTGTGGATAGAAATTATTTTGTTGCACTTAATAACTGGAGCAAAATACAGGGACAAAGAGGAAAGTTGTTCTGTAGGAGAAGAACTAAGTCATTGATTGGAACATTTGTGAAAAGGACAGTTTCATCAAAGCTGACTTGACTAATAAATCTTTGTTATTAAGTCTGACATTTTTGACAGGAGACTTTTAACCAGTGAAGTATAAACTGTAGAAAACTGGCTTATAATTGTCATAAAATAATTGTAGTAAATAAAATTGAACTACTGGTTTTGCCACTAAAAACCTTGTGGCTTCTTCTGGATAAATATAGGTAAAAAAAAAAAAAAAAAAAACCTTAAAATTGTCAACTGTAAACACTGCTAAGCAAGCTTGTAGGAATTGTTACAAAATAAATAATGGAAATATGACATGAATCAGTTGTTGTCCAGTATTGTTTGTAGAGGGTTTGCTGAAAAATAGGTTGGCACTTGGTGGAGAGGGGGCTGCCTTTGGCAGCCTACTGTCTCCACCATGTGCCAACCTATTCGTGGACATTTTTGAAAAGAAAAAAAGAAAAGATTTTTAGTGTCAATAAATCTTAAACCTTCAGTCTGGTGGAGGCATGTTGATATTTTCATTGAAACAATTTCTGATTTGAAAGAAAAGAGGAACGTTGTTCTGTAGGAGAAGAACCACATCATTGATTGGAACATTTGTGAAAACTGCTTTGAACAGTTTTCTTACCTCAATCAACTCATTCCATCAAAAAATTAAATATACTTCAGAACTAGAAAGTGAGATAAGACAATGAACATGTTGCTCACAGCAGAGAAGACAACTCTGACTTAATTTTTCACCCTCCCCCCCAAACCATGATATTAATTGGAACAAGAGTATAAAGATTGTCATTGGAAAAAGAGCATAAAGCCCTGCTTAAGAGACAACTTCATCTTTCGTAAGATAAAAGAATCTGCCTTGGTCATCCTATCATGTGGTATGCTTAATAAGAAGCAGTGAATGATCTTACATGACATTTGGAAATATTTCATCAGATTGTTTCAGACACTAGATTTCAATTTTTAAGTAAACCACCTATAAACGATGCTGGACAACAGCTGATTCATGCTACCTCTCCCATTCCATGTGTTTCCATTATATCCTACAAACATTGTTTTATAGTGCTTTGTTTATAGTCATCAATTTTATGTTTATTATTTTTTCTGTATTTATCCAGAAGAAGCCACATGGTTTTTAGTGGTAAAACTAGGAGGCTAATTTTATTGACTGTGGTTATTTCATGACTATTAAAGTCCAGTTTTCTCTAGCTTAAGTGTGACATTCTTAATTTTGTTTGTGGAGTATTGTGCTTTTTTTTATGTAGGGGGGGGGGGAATGATCTACTTGAGTGCTGATTTCTTGGTTTAGTGATAAATGAGGCTCTCGATTCCTTCAATTAATCATCATAATGGTATGCTATTTTTGTGCATTTTTGGAAGACCATAAATTCTAGAGTCACAGGCATAATACTGTAACAGCTTTTTAATAGTTTCAGTGTCGGAGAAATGTCGACACTTCAGTAATACTGTTTATTGGATTGTAGTTGACCAAAATTGGTATGTGTTGTTGTCAGATACCAATAGGTTAATTTTTTCTAGATAGGCCATTTGGTCAAGAATGGTAGTAGCATTGTCTTTGTGGTTTGGTAACAATGATGTCTTTGTTAGTTTTCAAAGACTTTAGGGCTGTTATTTCCATTTTGGTTAAATTGATAGCTAGTGGTTTATTTTAACTTAATATGATGATAATGTTCTAATCAGCTATATTGGTGGGAGAGGAATTTTAAATGGTGGGTAGTATCTCTTTCAGTGTGGCAGATAAAATCTAATTTCTCAGCTAACTTAGTACTAACTGACCAGCCACTCATGTTTATTTGGGTCCAGAGAAAACTGGAGGAACAATACAAGCTAGTTTGATAGAACAGTGCCCATGGAAGTAGCTATATAAAACATGCAAGTCAAACAGAATGTCTGAGAAAGTGACTGGAAATTGAAAGAGATAAGGATGGGTTATCTGTTAACTGGATTTTCATTTGAATAGCATCTTTCATATTTAGGACGAATTTCTGGTGGGAGAACAATAGTTTGAGGAATTGGGATTTATGTAGTATTAGCCATAGTAGAAAAGCAGACCAAGTGTTTTAGAGGCTTGATTGACTATGGATGTAATATGTTTGTGCCAGGAAGGGTTAAGTCAGTGCAGGATGAGAAATCTGATATCTAGAGATATGGGTATTATCTAAACTAAGGGAAAGTGAAGTGAAATTTTGTTTTGGGAGAAGGACAAGACTGTTTTAGTAGCAGTGAAGTTAACATGGTTACCTTCACCTCACTCACTCAAGAATGGCAAGGAGATCATTAAGCTTTGAATATTTGGACAGTGTTCATCAAATGAAGAAGAGGAATGGAAGGTTTAAAAGTTTACAAACCCTTGTGAGGGAAAAATCCCCACAATGTATTTGGATACATTGCATGATTCATAGAGAAGCTCTATGTAGGGTCATAGTCATCAGCAATCTTTGGATAGAATTTGATGTTAATACAGAAGTTCATTCATGCAGGGGAGGAAGAGGATTTCACTCCTCTTTCCATGCATAGAGTAATAGATGACAGTGTGAAGCCCAGGAGCACTCTGGCATTAGTTGTGAAATCTAAAGACAGAAAACCATCTGCCATTATTACTTGTATAGCATATTACTGGAGAGGCTTGTCACATAATTACAAAGGGCAGAAACTAGACCATAAGATAGTAGTTTGTGAGTAATCCTCTTCCAATGCCAGAGCCAATTAAATGTCTTGGAAATGTTCTCAGTTGGTATTGATGCCCTTTGGTTAGAAGTCCTGGGGTCATATCTTCTATAGGATACAAAGAACTTTCCTTTAGAAGAGCTTTTCAGTTGAAGATGAATTAGCCTGTTTCAAATGGAGCTGACAGGTTTTTTCACTCCTGCAAAATAGACAGAATTGGTTAGAATAACACACATACAGTAGTTAACAGATATATGCTGCCCTCAACCTTAGTTGCTGTGGCCATAACTCCAAATAGCCTTTAACTTTGTGAAGGGGAAGTAAATGAGCTTCTTTAGATTGAGAGGAGCAGAATCCACACTGGGAGTTGTTTGCTGGTATACAGCTAGGCCTCTAAGTGATGCTCCAGAATTAACATTAGTTGTTGCTCATCTTCTCCATTACTTTTGAGAGAATTAAGATTAGGCTAATGAAATGATAATTTGATAGTGGATTTTTTAATACCCCAACCGGCCAGGACGTATATATACGTCCAGATAAATTTAGATACAATTCTGTAACACCTATTGAATAACATGGATAAGAAGTGCAAGTTGGTCTCACTATTTCATCCACCACCACGGCCATTAGAGAGGTTAAAGAATTGATTAAATATAGGCTTGTATCCACATTTGGGGAGAGATGAGAACCAAAGTGCATAAACTACAGAATGGGTTAGTTCCAAAGCACAAATTTTAGGCATAATTTATCAATGAATAAAACCAGAAAATTTGTTGATATGTAAGTTACTCAAGATTCTCGAGCTTCTTTGGTTTTTCTGGCTAAATACCAAAGAGGGAACCATCAGTATTCTTCATGCAGTAAAAGTCATTATGTTAAGTCATCTATCCTGGAGTTGAAGACAAGATTGATTCAATGAAGTCAGCTTTGTCTTGTTGTGTCTGTCTTTCGTCCAATCTTATATTTGTTAGCTGTTGATTGATCCCACATTCAAACACAAAGAAAATTTTTATTATACTGCGCCACTCTATGTTTGAAATTATGCAATTATAGTGAAGGAATCAAGCATCAAATAGCACTGTAGGCCGATAATTTCTTAACTATGTTTATGGTTTCTCGCAAGATTCGTATTTTAATGAGTGGTGCAATGAAACGGAAATTAGGCAAGCACAAGAATCAAGTTAAACAAGATATTTAATTCTCTCACAAAATTATTCTTACATGAGAAACAAGAACTCTATTAAGATCAATGCAATTAGAGAATGATTTATATATTCAATAAAGTATTAAGATTCTACTCAGCTAAGTGCATCATTTACTGCTAGAACTTATATATATATGACTTTCACAATTCATATCCATTAGGATTTCAACTTAGTTTCAATTTAAACAATACCAATATTCAGCAAAATATTCAAAAGTTAGTTCTCTTTAGTCTCAGTGAAATATTCGTAAACTTCAATTTATTAAGCACTTAACAAGCATCATCAATATTTATTCGAGGATTAAAATAGTTCTTAAAAGTCTCATTCTTGATTTTACATATATGTATTGAGATAACACATTCAAACACGAACTAATTCTTCAATGAAGTTTCTCACATTAATTTCACAGCGTTTTATAATATCACTCATTAAAGCTTGACTAACTGGCTCCAGCAACATGAAATTTGACCAAGTTCTCTGGACACAAGTAACATTATTACACGTTAGTTATAGAATAGATATTCTTACTGGTATGATCATCATAGCTTGCACATTATGGAAAACTCTTACAACACTTAAAAGAAAAAAAGAAGGTTGATTTAAATCACTGATATAGTGAGTAATGGTTATAACAAGGAAATTTTGTTGGTCCTGTAGTGCTCATTATTACCAAATTTGACTGTATTTCTGTCATTCCTAGGCACTCAATAATCTTCCACTATAGGCAACACAAAACTTATGGTATTCCTGAGTTCAATAACTAATTTGTTATTGAACTCAGGATTTGTTAAGACTGGAAAATGTATTTTCTTGCTCATAATAACTTATCTTACGATAAATTTCGATCATATTATTATCCTTTCACTCGGATAAATTCCTTTACTAGATGTCAGGAAACTATAAATAAATATGAGTTCGAAGTAAGATCCATTAAAATTGGAACAAGTTTCCAAATCTTTATTATGTCGTACGATCCCAGGTTAAATCACATCTCATGACCTTCCTACACTCTCTTCCATTTTTCCTCTGGCTGTTTTTTCCTATATCACCTCTCTCTCCTTCCTTTTTCCTGCCCAAACTTGTTTTTTTTTTTCCCACTCGTTCAGTTTACAACGAAAATTCTCACGTAATCGTTATACAGTTCCCCAGTGCTAAGGCACGCACCATCTAAAAATAACTTAGTTTTCTGACAGCAACCAAACAAATCGCATTAGCAGAGTCCGTTAGAATTACTTTCACTTTCCGTAACAACAAATAAAATGCATATATTACAGTTCACTTAGGATACATTTACAAGTTATATAAAGAATTTATACAGAATAAATAACAAAAAAAAATTAAAATTTTTTTATTTCAATAAAAAAATAACAGTGAGTATTTAAATTAGAATTTACTTAGGAGCAAAATTAGCTCAGGATATGGAATTCATGTTAAATCATGAATGAAATATTAATAATCATAAAATCCTTCATTCACAATTTAACAGTCTTTATGTTGTTATGATGTTTTTTCTGGTAATTGTATAAGCGAGTGAGATAGAGGAGTGGAAACCCAGAGGGGCTGAAGTTGTGCCTACTGTCCTTGGCAAGGGACACTATGCCAGTTGAGTATCAGGTAAGCTTTCTGTATTTTGCCTTTTTTGTATGTGGCTTTTTTTTTTTTTTTTTGTTGTTATTAGATAAAGTTGGATGACAACAAGGATGAGTTATTATCAAGCAGAATATATAGTTCACTCTCTTACTGTACATCACAGACTCTTAGGAATGACAGAAATACAGTCAAATTTGGTAATAATGAGCACTACAGGACCAACAAAATTTCCTTGTTATGACCATTACTCACTATATCAGTGATTTAAATCTACCTTTTTTTTTCTTAATTCAGAAAAGATTAAAAAAAAAGTATTAGAGAGAGAAAATAATATTTAAATACCTAGATATTATTTGTATGCATATCCTTGTATAAACTACAATACATTTAATATTAAACAGTTTATTTTTCAATAATTTGAAAACCATACAATTAATAATAAATATGATTTCAATTAGTATTTTTAAAAACTAACACAGTGATGCTATGCCAGTTTTTAAATTTATTCAGCCAGCCATTGTTACAAAATTATCATGTCCAAATTATGTAGTAAATTTTTCTACTTGAGCCTTCAGGATCGGGCCATCCATTAAGAATCTTTGTGTAGTGAACCATTGAAGCAGTGCTTCATCGACATTTGTGTTCTCACACTTTCTAAATTTTTTTTTGTTTCAGTTATGTTGTGTTCCAGTACCAATATGTAAACATCTTTATTCTTCCACAATGTTGATACTGTTGAAGAGGACAAAGAAAACTTTTTACACACTTCAACATTTTTTGCACCACGTTCTAACTCATAAGATAATTTTGACCTTTTTGCAAGCCAAGAAACCCTTTCTGTTAGCAGACATGATTTTGACAGAAGAGTTTGTTTTTAACTGATTTTACAGTTATGGCATTATTTTGTTAAAGTGAGGGAGGAGGGCTAGAGACTAGACACTGGAGAGGTAGGTAGTGAGGGGATCATCTCCAAGGACAAGATTAGCCTAAAAACCTGCCCATAATCTGATACAGATGGTCATAAAAGCTAAGTCACTCCTTTCATTTTTTGTCTATTACAAGAATGGGTACTCCAAGAAAGAACTACCTGAGCAATTAAAAATGTTTGCGCATAGTTACCAAAATTTGTACAGTATATCTGTGTAATATGCTCATTATATAAGTGAGGTTGCATGGGAGTATGTGTAAATTAAAATCATTATGGCATTTTTGCTCACTACAGCCATTATCTTATTTCCTTGTTCTTACAACAAAGTTTGACTATAGCTTGTTATATTGAGTAGTTTTCTATAGTGAATTTCTTTTAGTGTATTATTACATCTCTTGTGCTTTGGTCAGAACTTTTTGATAATTTATTATAATAGTGTTTACTATGACAGTATTTTCCAGTCTGTTGGGAAATAGTTGCTACCAAAGCAGTGTTGTGCAAGTTAACTGGTATTCTTCTGGACAGTTTGTTTTAAGTCATTGCTACCAAGAGGTATTTTAGCATCTCTTTTATCTGGATAAGTGAAAATATTATTATTATTATTACAAGGAAGGGGGTAGTCCTGGAAAGTTCTGATAAACATCTAGAACAAAAATAATATTTAGTTCTAGATGAAAGCTCTATCTTAAAACCTTTTAATCCCCATGTTTCATCAAATTATAACAATTTGTTCTTTTTCTTTTAGGATATATAAGAAGACATAAAATTAATTAATTTTTGTTCTAATTTTTGTATCAGAACTTTCCACACATCCCCTTCCTTGTATTATCTGAGACCTCCAGGGAGGCAAGGACTTATTGAGGGAGTCTATACATTTCCCAAACCAACTATCCCCTTAAACTCATTCACACTAGATTCACTCAAGGCAAGCCACCTCTAAAGGCAAACTATTCCACTCACTTACTCACTGTACTGAGAGAAAACCTAGCTTTTACCCCTTTCTTGACTGCAAACAAACTTAACTTCCATGGTTTCATGGATGCATCTGTGTTCTCTCCCCACTGTAACAACATGTGTTTATCTTAATTTCTATGTTTGTTATTACTAATTACTTATCCTATTAAATCTTATACTATTCATTTCTTGTTAAGTCTATTATTAAATCTTGTCGCTTACTGTGCCTTTGTAAATCTACGTTATCTCATTTAAACTTATCATCTTAACTTTGATTACTCTCTTATCTGTTTGGCTGCAAATATTGAAGCTCACGTGTGCAAATCTCACAGAACAAAGAAATCACCTCAGGCTGGAGCCAACCTCTTTGTGTGTGATCTACCAGTGTTTATTCTAAACAGAATTTTAGAAAATTTGTTTGATTTCTAGCTGCGCCACCAAAATATATGGATGGGAGGTGAATCTCCCTCCAAAGAAAAACACGGAACCTTCCTCTCTCAATTACAAATAAATCTAGCAGTTTAACCCTTGTAATATACAGTCTTGGAAATATCTATCTTAAGGCACACAGATTTGAGTTTAATGAGTAGTGCATTGGAAATATGAATCAGGCAGGTTATTTAAACAAGAATTTATTCATCACTAATAACATGTACAAAGGGTCAATTATAAGTTCCAAATAGATTTAGCTTCTATGCTTCAAATAACAACTCAAAATTACATTTACATTTAATCCCTCAACATAATTACTTCTAGTAGGACCACGTGTCTAAAACAATAACCTAGATGTTCTTAAATCATCCTCTGATAAACATTTGCAAGTTTATGCAATAGCTACAACACTAAACACAAGATTATCTAAATCTATAAACTAGGCTTTCTCTCACATAAGATAAAACAATTCAAATATCAGCATTAGGCCTAAAGTCCTCGAGTATCCTATCTAAACAAAACCCTTAAACACCGTCACAATCCTTTTCTCAAGTTAAACAATGGAAAGATCTTACTTGAACATAAATCTGGACTTCTCTGAATGATCGTTGAAATCATCTCTTTCGGTTACCGTTCGTCTTTAGCACTGAACTCGGGTACCTTTTCTGGGGCTTGTGAGATCCCTCTTTATTATCAGCGAACATCAGGAACTAGGTGGCATGTAAACACGGCATCAAATTTCTTTTAAACCTGCTAATATTAGTCATGTCGCTCTCTTGGCATTTTCTGTCTGGAATGCAGGACTCTGATGGCGATTACAAATCATCTCCCCCAATGTTAGCAAAGCTCCGCTGCCATCACGCACATCGTAATCTGCGGTCGGAACTCCGCGTGACTTCGTAACCTCTCGCTGACCCAAGAATGGGACCAGCACCGCATGCATGACTAGCGAGATGAATAACCCGAAAGAGAAAAGCCCTGATCCGCCACAGCAACCCTCTATTTATATGGCTCCGATGACCTTGGGTTTGCTTACGTTGTCGTCCCCTGGGTATTTTGGTGTTCTGCACCCACCACCTTTTCCGGTCGTTGCATTAAGATGGGAAACCCCCGTGCAATGTTGAACTTCGTGATGGTAGTTGCCCCAGGTCATAATTTAATAACATAATTCATTTGGAATTATTGCTGACTAGAGGATTCTTTTAGACACAAATTATTTTACACTTATTTTCCTTTGTTCTAATACAAAACATTAGTAGGCTACAGTATTCAGTTATTCACAATTTATTAATTCCAATTCATTAAACATAAAATTTTACACTATTAAATCACAAGTATTTTTATTGGAATCTTGTTGTTTACCAGTAAAATCGGTATATAAGGCGTTTTGCATAAATTTCCTTGTGTACACGATTTTACACCACCTTCCTTATAACATAAAATTTTATCAGACAATATACAACCATTCGGAAGTTTATATCACCTTCTCTTTTTTCTGTTAACCGGTCTGATCCACACTCGCAAGCTGTCCTCATAATCTAAATCCCATAATCCTGATATAATCTTTGTAACTCTTCTTTGCACTCTTTCCACAGCTGGGAGACAAAATCTTTGCACAATAGTCCAGGTGCTTATAAAGAGGAAAAAGGAGCACTTTTTCCTTCTTCCCATTCATTGCTGACATTTTTACCATTCGTTACCTGGTACCATGGGACCAAAGGTACCAGTTGAAATTATGATCAATTTAGGAGAATAGATCATAATTTCGCTTTATAGTTCAGCATGTGTCTTATTCTAATTGGAACATCTGAAGGAAGCACGGCATGATCACTATCATCAACTAAAATAGTCATATTCTTAAGAGATATCTTCTGACACTATGAACAAGCCTAACACCCCCACCCCTTGACCTCAAGTTCCTTCACATGAAAGTTGTCTTGCAACAATGCAATAAATTTCTCTTCATTCTTATCATGAGATTTCTCTTCCACCCAATCAATGTTTGGATAATTAAAGTCACCCATAATGATCACTTGTTTAGTATTCATGAGGCTAAATTGGTGATTCATTTTACCATCCTCCTGCAACTGAGCCTCTGGATATTTCATTCTGTTAGCCTCCACTTCACATCTGATAGCCTCAAACTCATTGCTGCATGGGACATTATTACCATCGTTGTTTTCTTACGTTTTTACCCTAACTAGACTCAAGTCATCTGATATCATTAGTAGTACTCCCCCTCCTTGATTCTGATAGCCAGGTTTTACTAATGCCAACAATCTTAGGCCACAAGATATTCAATAAAGCAATGAACATCAGAAACAGAAGGGGTCAACCCTTTGTTTTTGATGCTCCTGGCATTAGTATATAGACATAACAAATTGCTACTTGGCCTATTCTTATAATTTGATATGTGCAATCTGTTTAGCCTGTTGTAGAACTTTCTCTTTTCCCTCCCTAGACATACTCAGAAGGTCTGAACCCAAAGCATATATTTCCATCCCTTCGCTATTTGCATAACCATGTTCAAAGCCATTCATATCTTTATCACATTTGCATACTATAGCTGAACTTTCACTCACATTTTCCTATTCCTCCTTTCACTCTCTGCATTATGTCTCATCCCAATAAGTAATTTTTCCACGCTCCTGATATAGTTCGCCCACCATTTCCAGGTCCCTGCTTCGCATCTTTCCAAGAATAGTCGATTCATGCTGAAGGGGAGAAAAAAATGAAGGACGTCCGAATTGGTCGCCAACACGCAAAATCACATGCTTTATAGGTAAAATTTTCCAACTGTTATACAAGCAACATAGTTAACTACAATAATCATAAAAGAGAAGTTAATTTTCCGACTGGTAATAATAAACAACTCATCCCACTATACGGACTGATTACCCTATTATCGGAATGGATTCTTCTTTTTCTGAGATGCGCAGAAGTGTCGAGGGACCTCAAATCGGTGGGCGAACTATACAAATGAATTCAAGAAATGTTCAAATTTCACAAGAAAAATACAAGAAAAATGATATTTTGAGTGGTTAATTGTAGAAATTCAAGCTTTTATGGATAAAAATTCAGAAGATGAGAGTGATTAATCAGAATTTTGAAAGCAATAGAAACACCAAAGAATGCAACAGAAAGAAACAAGGAAACTGAGCCATGGGGGATCAAAAAGAGTGGAGGTGTAGGTTTGTCATCTCTGCACAGAATGTAAGAGTACACTAAATCACAAATACTATCCTTGTGGTGGAGAAAATCAGAATGCACAATGGTAGCTGTGGTTGTAAGTTGAGGTTTTGATGAGAAATTGGTTATATCTGGATATTTTTGGTTTGGATTTTTATTAATTTTTTTTTTTTTTAATATAGGAATCTATCAATTATTTTTTGTTACTGTAGAATAGGGACATACATTGCTGAGTTATAATTGTGGACATCCCTCATACAAAGTGTGCAGTATCCTAGCTATAATGTAGTTTGAGTGGTGCTAATTACCAGTACACTTGAAATTTTGGTCACCATCAGTCAGAGTGAATGGCAGCAGGATTACATTAGCTAGTTGTCTAGCCTCCTGATGCATTACTATCAGATTAAGGTGCTATGTACTATCTGGTGCTTGGCTTATGGAACCACTTTACTGCCTCAAATTGAAGAGACTCTGGGTCTCCACAGTATGATTGACATGCCTTTGAAAGGTCTGCATGGCAAGTAGGTAATAAGAGGGAGGAAGCTTTAATATTCTTAGGCATTGCCCTGTAAAGTAACCATGTTATCAAACACTTCATGCTCTAGTAAGCAAGGTGATGTGTCATCAATTATTTGCATTTCTTCCAACTAAAGGAGGTCCTTTATGCCATCAAAACTCACCAGGGTCTCCAGAGTTCTGTTTGTGAAAATAAGCCTCATCAGTAGGAAGATTTAGTTAGTATGTCTAAGAAAAGGCTAAATGTTGCACATCACTTCCAATATTGTTCCAAGAGGAGTAAGAGAGAGCATGTATTCACATGCTCTTTCTTAAATACATTTTGAGTTCATCCAAAAATGCACTTCATAGGGGGAGGTAAAAATATATATTTATAAATCAACCACTGTTATATATAAAGGAAGACACACTAGCTAGTGTCTCCCTATCCTAGACACTAGCTAGCTACATGGCTACTGAATGGTTCATTATCTTCTTTTGTTTATAGGAAATCTACATACACACACACTGGAAGATAATTGCATAAGCAGTCATAATATTATTAATTTTGGAAGTATAGCATCCTCAGAATACTTAAACACCATGCCCTTTGTTCTACTGAGCCAGCTCTTGCAAAAGGATAGCTGAAGTCCTTTATAAGTATAATCTTTGCACCACTTTTAAATCACACATCCAGCCAGCAGACTTCATCTGTTTTACAAAAGATCAGCTTTATCCTCTTTCCCATTCTGGAGTATATAAATTTCTATATTTCTGCTACACAACCAACTTTGGACACTTGTAGATATGTGAACATCTGCTTTGAATGCAAAGACTGCATTCATGACTTGATATGGTAAGTTAGCACTGGTAGACTGTGCTCTGGATACCCTTCACAGGATTAAATGAAAGAAGACAGTCTTTGTAGCAACTTTTTTTTTTGAATCAGCATTAATTATGAAACATTCTCCTAACTTCATTAATTTGCCAAAGATGTGGGAAAAAATAGTCATTCTAAGCCCACATTTAATCTGAGTTCTCAGAATTAACTTCATTTTCATTTGGCTTCTAGAGGGCACCTTAATTGGATATTAGGTACAATTTAAATCATTTCTTCATCTACCCATTGAATGCTGTCTGTTCTGTTGTAATTTGTGTTTTGTACATGATCCTTAGAATTCCAGTGAAATTAGTAGTAACTGAAATTATTTATTTTATTTTTTTGGTGGTGTTTATACAATGAAGTACTGCTATGAATAATGGCCAGTACCTTAGCCTGTCATTACATATAGTATGTTTGAAAATTATTATTATTATTTGACACCTCTAGGGAGTCCAAAGACTCATCAAGGCAGGGCACCTACTCTACAGCTCTGTCTCCACCACTCAATCCACCAACGCCATCTACCGCCGACCACCACCACTAGTAATTTCACAGACAATTGCAAACATCCATGCCCACGACGGGATTTGAACCCACAGCCTTTTGGTTGGAGAGTGGATACGCTAACCACTCAGCCAGCCAGGCTGGCCGAGTGGCTTTCTGAATTGCTTAGATAGCTGGTTTTGCTTTGTACAAAAATTGCATAGTATTGTTTTCAAATTTAAAATAATTCTCCTTTGTCTAGTTGCAGAGAGGTTTTGTTTTGCTTTGATGTGTAATTTATTAATGTTTTGTTAATTAGGTTGTTGGACAGGCAATGGAAAATGACCAGATGATTGAAGAATATGAGACCTTAACCTCAGAATTGTTACTATGGATAGAACAGACAATACTTGCTTTGTCAGACAGAAATTTTGTTAATTCACTTATTGGAGTACAACAACAGTTAGCTGCTTTCAGTACATATCGAACAGTAGAAAAGCCTCCCAAGTAAGTATTGTTTTCTTATTTAATTGAGTTGTAAATAATATTCAATAATTGTACAGTGAGAATGCCTTTGAAAGTTAGTTTGTTGTATTTCATTTATGGAATACAATTTATTATCTTATTTAAATACTGAAATTTCAGGAAAAACATGTTGGTTTAGGTATACATTTATTTTTACATTTGCTTAAAATTTTAAAAACATATGAAAAGAATCTTATCTTGAAAAAAAAAGTTACCAATAATAATTAACAAGACTTTTATAAATAAATAATTTAAAATATTTTTCGATAGGGGGCTCTGGCGCCTACGATGCCCAACCCCCGAGTTCCGGACTGGTAGGCTAGTTCTCCTTGAATTTTGAAGACTTGACACTCAGGGTAGCCCCCGTGAGTGTCGAATCTTCAAAAGTGGTCCCCCCCCCCCCCCCCCCCCCCGAGTTCCTGACTGGCAGACCGGTTCTCCTTAAATTCAGATGGCTCGAATTTTGAAAACTTGGAAGGGGATTCTATCCCCCCCGGCGCCTGCAGTGCCCCCCCCCCCCCCAGTTGTTGCTCACTGGTAGGCCAGTTCTCCTTGAATTCAAATGGCTCAAAAGGGGAAAGGGGTACCCCCCAGTGCCCAACCCTCCAAGTTCCAGACTGGTAGGCTGGTTCACCTTGAATTCTGATGACGCGAAAGGGGGATCCCCCCCCCCCCCCCCAAGTTGCTTACTGGTAGGCTAGTTCTCCTTGAATTTTGAAGACTCGACACTCGGGTAGCTCCTGAGTTTCATAAAGTTTCAAAATAACTTGATAAAAACGTTACAGAAAAAGGCTTATCATTTTATATTATAGAGTAGATTTTTTTTATTTAGTCAATTTAATTTTTATTCTTTCAGGTTTGTTGAAAAAGGTGATTTGGAGGTACTTCTGTTTACTGTACAAAGTAAAATGAGGGCTAACAATCAGAAACCATATTTACCAAAAGAAGGCAAAATGATATCTGATATAAATAAGGCTTGGGAAAGATTAGAAAAGTCAGAACATGAAAGAGAATTGGCATTACGTGAAGAACTAATTAGGTAAGATAGCTGTTCAATTTCAAAAAAATTTTGTAATTGTGTGTCTGCACTCTTCATAAAATTTACTGCTCACCACTAATACTTCATACTGAATATTATTTTTTAAGAATTATTCATTGAGAAAAAATACTAATGTTACATAATTTTTTTTTTTTTTTTTTTTTTTTTCAAGGCAAGAAAAATTGGAGCAGCTTGCAGCTCAGTTTGATCGTAAAGCAGGCATGCGTGAAACATGGCTTAGTGAAAACCAGCGATTAGTGTCTCAAGACAATTTTGGTTCTGATTTGGCCTCTGTGGAAGCAGCAGCTAAGAAACATGAAGCAATAGAAACTGATATTTATGCATATGAAGAAAGAGTTCAAGCAGTAGTAGCAGTTGCCCAAGATTTAGAAACTGAAAACTATCATGATATTGAAAGGATAAATGCAAGGTTTGTGAGGGATACAATAATTATTTTTTACATGTAATTAATTACATAAAGTTCTTTATGTAATAACTTAATATTAAAATGTGAAATATTTTTCTTTTAGGAAAGACAATGTATTAAGATTGTGGAATTATCTGTTGGAATTGCTTCGTGCCAGACGTAGTAGACTAGAGTTTTCACTAGCTTTACAGCAGAATTTCCAGGAAATGATATATATTTTGGATTGTATGGAGGAGATAAAGGTAATGAAAAAACTAATGAAACAAAATTTTTTGATGCTATTTGAATATTAATTGGTGTACAATCTTTTATAACAGAGGTTATTAATTTTGTTTATATAATTAACACATTTTTTTTCCACATCAGATAGTTTTCACAAACTCTTTATCCACCTGCAGTATTATCATATTTACTCGAATACTCGCTTTCACGTATATCTCACACCCACGATTTTAGTTTATGAAAAAAGAAATTAAAGAGGTTCGCATATACCTCGCACATGGAAAAAGTTTAAAACTTTAAGACATAGATAGTGAATGTTATGGCAGTTTCAGATATTTTGGAATTCATTTGAAGAGAATCAGCATTTCAACTCAACAATCATCAGCGTGCCTTTGTTGGAGAGTTGCAAGATCTTTTTTTAAAACTGCACCAATCATATTCATAGAGATGGAAGCATCCATGGAAATGTGGGAGTGAGAGCATTGAGATAATGTGCACAACTGGAAGTGAAAAGCAGCGATGCATTATCATCCTCACAATTACTGGAGATGGAAGAAAGTTGCCTCCTTATGTAATATTCAAATATAAAACAATGCCAAAGGGGAAATTTTCCACTAATTCATGTAAGAGTTTAAGAAAAAGGGTGAATGGACACTACAGTGTCCATTCACCCTTTTTTTATTTCGATGCCTGGTCTTATTTCGATGCCTGGCTCTCCTTGTGTGTGTGTGGGGGGGGATAGTTTCCTCAGACGCTTAGGACCTGAAATAGCAAAACAACTTTTGGATGTGAAGATCGATGTGGCCATTATTCCTGGTGGACTTACACTTTGTCTCCAGCCCTTGGATGCATCGGTGAACAAACCATTTAATAACTATGTATGAAATTCCTACAAGGAGTGGATGGCAACTGACAGTTACGACCTGACTCTGGCAGAGAAGATTAAGAGACCATCATTAGAACCGTTGTGCAACTGGGTTTTGAGAGCTCAGGGAATGATTTCACCAGAAATAATTGGCTAGTGTTTTTTAAAAACCGGCATCTCTAATGACCTTGGTAGCACACATGAGTAAACCACTTTCAAGACAGGAAGTAGCAATTGCAAATAGGAGATTCTTGGTTAGTAAAACCCATTTTCAACTTTTTTTTTAATAATGGTGATCTTATGATTCCGAATTGATAAAAGGACAAGCAGTAATGAAACTGTTTAATTACAGAAGCATTGTAGGTAAGGATTCAGATTCATCTCTTGATGATATCAAGTGGCTGATCGTGTAAATAAAATTGATAATCAAAATTTAAATGCATTCAGTTTATTAATAATGTGAGCTATTATAATTTATTATGAATATTGAGAATTTAATTATAAATGTAAATTAAATTTTTTCCTGAAAAATTTTAGTTTCCGAAAATTCCTGCATATATCTAGCACCATGATTTTTTAACTTTAATTTTTGGGAAAAAAGTGCAAGTTATATTTGAGTAAATATGGTATTTTGGCCATTCCTTTCTCTAGTTTTTGTAAATTATTTCAGATTGCATTTCATCTATTCCTGGTACTTGACAATTTGGTGAGAAATTTGCATTCTCTATGCAAATTTCTCACGTTTTTCTATTAAGTATCCATATACAAAAAGGGAATAAAACTGAATGTAAGAATTAGAGAACATAGATATTTCCCTACTGAGTGTTCCTGGAATGATTTATGCAAGTATATGGCCAAAATTTTGGTAACCTTTTGGAAAAAGTGTAGTTTTTAGGTGTGAAGTCTCGCAACACATTCCATTGATATATAATTTTTTTGGTGTAATACCAGTCCGCGCGGTTAGCCTAGTGGCTATGCTCTTCGCAACCATATGCCTGGGGAAGGAGTGTCCTAGGTTCGATTCCCGTCGGTGACGTGAGGAGCTGAAGGATCTTCCTCAGCCATAGCCAAGTTAGCCAGTCTTGGGCGTGGACAGCAGGGTTTTTTCCTCAGTTTATTCTGGAGTTTTTCATCCCGCAAAGCAGGCAAACTGGCCTTGAGAACTTAACACTACAGGCCATAGGATATACCGGGGCATAGGGCTGACCACCTTATCCTGTAAATGGATTGAGGTCCGATGATCAATGGACCCTCGACACCGCAAGGTAAAAGAGGGTATAAAGAAGATGAGATGAGATACCAAAAAAATTATATATCAATGGAATGTGTTGTGAGATTCTATGAAAAGTTATAGCCAAGTAACCAGAAAAAAGAAGCACAACTTGCTTAGGTTGATATGAAGTACCTTTCCTTCATTTGAATGTAGACAATGAGCTTGAGTGTTTAGAGATCCAATTGGGTGTCATCTTGTTTTGGCAATGAGCCAATAAGGTCACAGTAGGATTCAGCTATTGATGCGATTGCTATCAAGTTGTTTTGGTTTTTTGTGTTCTTTCATTTAGTGAGCTTGTAAAATGTAATAAAATTAAAGAAATAGCGCAAAACGTTGACTGGTCACCGAGAAAGTGATGTAAAATAGTACTATTAAGTGAACAAGGCTACAGTTATGAAGAAATTAGAAGAAAAATTGTGGAAACTTAACCAAAGGTGACATTTCTAAATTTTTGAAGTGGTGTAAGCAGACTCATTCACTACAAAACCAGACTGGTAAAGGCAGGAAAAGGTGCACAACAGCAAGTGATGATAGACGAATTGAGAGACTGTGCCTACGTGACAGAAGAAAATCATCTGGGTGTATACAAGATGAAATGGTGCAATACAATGTGAAGTTGAGTGCAAGGACTGTTCGGCACAGACTGCAGGAATTTGGTCTAAATGCTAGAATTCCATGAAAAAAGCCATTTTTATCTCTCAAACAAAGGTCGAAAAGATTAAACTGGGCTAAAACCCATGTTAACTGGACAGCGGAACAATGATACAGTGTTATTTGGAGTGATGAGAACAAAATCTCCCTGTTTGGTAGTGATGGCATAAAATATATAAGGAGAAGAATCGGAGAAGATTTGCATCCTGATTGCATTACACCTACCTTGAAACACCCACTTAGTGTTATGATCTGGAGTTGTATGGAATCAAAAGGTGTTGGCAGAATTTTCGTGATTATTGGGAATATAAATGCTCAAAAATACATAAATGAAATACTTGATGCCAAACTGAAGCCTTTCGCACGTGATCTTTTTCAAGATAATGAAGCATTTATATTTCAACAAGATTCAGCTCCATGTCATGTTGCTGATGTGTGCAAAAAGTGGTTTCAAGATAATCATATTTCACTGCTGGAATGGCCTGGGAATAGTCCATAACTTAACCCAATTGAAAATCTTTGGAGCCAACTAAAGAAACTTATTAGTCAGACGCAACCCACCAATAAAACCCAATTTATAGAAGCAATAATTCAATCTTGGTTTCACATTATAACAGCTGTAGAACTAAAAAAACTTGGTTCACTCCATGGGAAGGCATTGTAAGGCCGTAATTAACGCTAAAGGTTACCCAACTAAGTATTAACTCACGTTGTGAGAATTTTTGTATATCTCATTTTTTCTATGTGTTTCACTTTTCTTCTTTATAACTGCTGTTCTAATAAAAAATCCTTCATAAAAGTTGTTGCATTACATTCTTGATTAAATTATCTTTCCATTGATATATAATTTTATGATTTTATTCCAAAAAAAAGTGGTGTTATGAGCCATCAAATTTCAGAAATACACTTTTTCCAAAAGGTTTCCACAATTTTGGCCACTAGTATATACTTGAGAAACGGTTGAGAAGGATTGTGGAAGGGAAACTTGGTGAAGAATAAGCCGGATTCAGGCTCAAATAGAGGCTATCAACATCAGATTTTCACTTTATGACAAATAGTTGAGAAATCGAAGAGATAACAAAGATCTATATTTAAGTTTTGTAGACCCGCAAATGGCATATGACAAGGTGCTAAGAGTAAAGCTATTCAAAATGCTATAGTTATATGGATTTAGTGGCGCATTATATCAAGCAATACAGTCTCTGTTTGAGTTGTAAGTCAGCAGTTAAAATTGAAGGAAGTACAGGAAGATAGTTTGATATTAAATGTGGTGTCAGTGAAGGATGTATATTATCCTCTCTGTTATTCATTATCTATATGGATCAGTTATGAAGGAATGTATTATTAGAGCTGATATCAAAATTGGAGATGTTAATCTCAGTTCTCTATTTCATGCAGATGATGTTATACTTTTAAATAAATCCAGTATAGTCTGCAAACTTCTCTGACTGAATTGAATAACCGTTGTAATAAATTTGGTATGAAAACCAGCAATAACAAGACAAAGACAACGAAAATAAGTAGAAACATTGAAAATATCAACTGCATCGTGAATGGAGAACCTACAGAACAAGTAAAACATTTTAGTTACTTAGGCACAATATTTAGTGAAGATGGTAAGTTAAAATAGACAACAGAATTAATAAAGCTGGTATGAAGTCAACTGAATAAATTTATATGGAATAACAGTGAAATTAGGCAAAACACTAAATTAGCTGAATACAATACAGTGTTCAAACCAATTTTAAGTTATGGATCCGAGAGCTGGGTTAGAGATCAAACACTTGACCTAAAACTAGAAACCGCAGATGAATACGAGAGTTCTGAGAAAGATTAGGGGCAGAACAAATGGTATGAATGACAATATCATATTAAAAATGAGGATATTAAGAAAGAACTTGACATTGATACCATCTAGGAATGTGTCAGAGCTAATCTCAGGTGGTATGGTTGCTTAAACAGAATATGAGAGGAAATATTAGCAGACCAAGTATTCTCTACCAGGTTGTCAGGCAAAAGACCCAGAGGAAGACCAAGATATAAGTGGATTGATACAGTAAAAAGTGCCTTAGAAGACTGAAACCTAAGATCTGATAATGTTGGAGTCTTGACAGGTAACAGATTGATTTGGAGGAAAATTGTTGATAGGAAGTTAGTAATGATGTAAGTTCTTCATTTAGTCTTATGATATCCTGTATTTCCACTTTAACCTGCTCTTTTGATCCCTGGAGGCTTACTACTGTATATAGGGTGGGGGTCATTATATGTTAATGGCACAAGAACAACACAAAAAAAGTGAGGAGGCAGGAAGTTGAAAATTGCTGCAAACTGGAAATTATAGTTCAACGATTTTTACAATAATAATAAGGATGAAAATATGTGGATATGGCCTAATCCAACATTTCTCAAAACAAGGCCTGTGGCCCACACTAGTGGGCTGTGTGGTTTTTCCTGGGGCTGAGAGAGAGAATTTTATTACAAAAATATATATAATTTTTATCGTAGTTTGTAAATTTTCAGATATAGTTTAGAATATGATATATTAAAAATCCTATTAATTAAAGTTATTTTACATAGTTCATTTAACCATAGATATCTCAACACACGAATGTATACTGGTATGTAACATCGCCACAGTGTCATCATGATATGCTAAGAAAATGTGCTGAGACATTCTATCCTAATTTTCTTCCCCTTAATTTTTCATTGAAAAATATTAAGGTTGTGTATGTCATTCTGTTAATAATTGGTGGGGATTTTTATATTCCAGGATATTCATAGATATTATCTTAATATTAATCCTACCATAGAGATGATCTCTGTTTCTAACAATTACTTTTTTATTCTGAGTGTACCTATATGTTATTATATGCACAAGGGTTCACTCCAATTGGTGCAATGATCTTAACTCTTTCTTTCAGAATCCAAATAATCACTGACTCAAGACCAAAATACAAAATAAACATTTAATAAAACAGAAACAATATATATACACTTCAAACAACTTTACGTAACTTACTACAAATTTAATTGGATCCAAGGCCTTTTAAAATAAACTTACACTTAAGACTAGACTAAACACTTTGTTTGCACAATCACAAAATGTTCATAGCCAGTTTCTTTCTCTGTCAAGGCCCTTTTCCAAAGATATATGACTTTATTTTTCATTTTCACAGGATCCTTTCTCATCACTTATGTAGCACACATTAATTTTTCCGAACTTAATTCTGTTTCTTTTCTTCAGTAGAAATAATAGTCAGATCCGGCATCCTTAATACAGATGAAACTTCTTAATCAGAGCTTTCTCGAACATTCCTTTAGATTGTAAATAGCAAATTCTTCTTTTATTCACTAAATGCTTATTGACAGTCTTAACTCTTCCAAATTTGAAAAAAAAAACTTACAGTTCTATGATTTCCTTTTCGGAATCTCCTATAAATCTTCCAATTAGCATTTCTTCTAATATTCCTTTTAAAACGCCTATAGCAATATTTCCCTTTTATTTGTCAATACTTATTCCACTTTAAACTTAATAGTTCCACGATTCCTTTTTGCGGAATATACTATTAATTATCCTCCGACTGTCACATAAAAACTTAAGTTCCTCCTAATCTAAATATCTGCCAGCCTGTGTTCTAAATTCCTTCCGAACACTATCTTGTTTATTCTCTCGTTGCTTCGATACCGAACTTGTCAGCTGTCAATCACACATCAAACTTCGCGAGCATGCGCACTCCATGAAACTGGTAAGCAAGAAGTTAGGTATAAATAATGGCTGACACGTTGTCTCTGTTAGCGAAAAGAGAGAATGTCTTCATAAAAACACAAAACTTAATATTTTAAATTACAATAAAATTCCTGTAAGTAATACAAATATCAAATCTGGTAAGTACATCAATTTTTTAACTTCTTTACATATCATTTTTGACAAAACAATTTCAATAACGGGCACATCGCAAGTGCTGACAATGCGTGTTATGAAACTAAAACTAATAAACATTTTAACATAAACAATTCGTAAAAATATTCAGAATTTTAATTATGATTATTTTTACAATTCCAACAACCCCACAATTTTGCACTGAGGATGGTATATAAAGACTCATCTCTAGTGGCAAAATATGACAATTTCAATGGGTTGGGTATGGAGACTAGGGTCCTTGGCCAGAAAAGTTTGAGAAACACTGATCTAATTAAAGCTACCTAAAAGCTTTGATTTGGACATATCTAGAACATCTTTCTCATTGCATTTATACTACCATTCAGACTTTCTGAATTTTAATTTCTGAATTTTCAGTTTGAGAAGTGTTAGGAGGTTACTTAGTAATTAGCATAGTTGGAACTATATAATATTATGTATGAGGATAAATTAAGAGAATGCAAGTCGCATGACTGAATGAGAAAATTGGAATAAGATAGAATACATTAGTGGGTGTATTCTTAGACACAAAGGGGATTTTGAATGAGAATGTAGAGGAACATGATGCCTTCTTAGAAGTTGAAGAAGGCATATTAGAGATCTTAGACACAAAGGGGGATTTTGAATGAGAATGTAGAGGAACATGATGCCTTCTTAGAAGTTGAAGAAGAGTGAGAAATTTTTTTAATGTAGCATGCAATGATGGGTGAATGCATTGGCTTAAAAGAATTTAAGGAGAAGTATGATAGGTGTGATCTCTTGTGTGATCTATCTTGTGTGATCTCTCATGCATCCAGTGACAGTGATGATAATGATTTTCCAATACTACAGCTTAATATTATATTTCTAGGCTCGACTACTTTCAGAAGACTATGGAAAACACTTGATGGGAGTGGAAGATCTTTTGCAGAAACATAGTCTTGTTGAAGCAGATATAAATGTACTAGGAGAAAGAGTGAAAGTTGTTGTGCAACATTCACAGAAGTTTATTGCAGGCGATCCAGAACAAGGTAAATAGCAATTACTTACTCACATAAATGCTTTTTATTATTATTATAACACACACACACACACACACACACTCTGGTGCACATGCATGTATGTGTGCATGTGCATGTTTGATCTTATATTTATAATTTGTAAAGGTAGATATACTTCTTCTGCAGTCTTGTATGTCTCTATCTATTCAAGTAATGAGCTGTTAGAAATTATATGTTTTTCAGTTATGATTATTCTTCTCCTCTTACACAAAAACATAGTAAGTTTCCTCAAAAAATCCTCACTGCTGCCACCACCATCACACAAAACTTGCCTTTAATTAGTTCCAGTAGAATTGATACTTCTTGAGTCTTTATAAAGTCCATTTTATAAAGGCTTTTCAACAAAGATACATGTTATCCATCTGTACTACAGAGGCAATTGAAATAATTTAAATGGCATAAATAATGCAACTTAAGTTGTACTCTTTCTTATGGATCAACTCTGCATTTGCTTGCTGTACGGAAAATCACAAATTAATTTCCAGTTTATCATTTCAAATGCTTAAACGTAAAGAAACAAAAGTTCTTATGTGTGGTAGATGTTCCATATGAACATTTTATATAAAATTCATCATCATCATCACCAAATTCCTGCTATGTACCCTCAAGGGGTGTACAGGATATGATAGTACTACATGAAAAAAATTACATCATTATTAATTTCCTATCTACAATTTTCCTCCAAATCAGTCTGTTACTTGTCAAGACTCCAACATTATCAGATCTTATATTTCTATCATCTAAGGCACTTTGTACCGTATCAATCCACCTATATCTTGGTCTTCCTCTGGGTCGTTTTCCTGCCAACCTGGCAAAGAGCACTTGTTTTGCTAATCTTTCCTCTCCCATTCTGTTTAAGTGACCATACCACCTGAGATTAGCTCTGTTAATGCATTCCTGGATGCTGACAATGTCAAGTTCTTTCCTAATATCCTCGTTTTTAATATGATATTGCCATTGATGTCATCTGTTCACGCCTATAATCTTTCTCAGGACTCTCATATCTGTGATCTCTAGTCTTTGGTCAAGTGTTTTACTTCTGACCCAGCTATCAGATCCATAAGTTAAAACTGTTTGAACACTGTCTTGTATACAGCAAATTTAGTGTGAAGACTAATTTCTCTCTTATTCCATATGAATTTATTCAATTGACTTCCTACCATACCAGCTTTGTTGATTCTGTTGTCTATTACCATATTTAATTTACCATCTTCACTAAAATTTCTGCCTAAGTAGCTGAAATGATTTACTTGTTCCACAGGTTTTCCATTCACAACACAGTTGACATTTTCAATGATTCTGCCTATTTTCATTGTCTTTGTCTTTTTATTGCTGACCTTCATACCATATCTATTACAACAGTTATTCAATTTAGTCAGAGAATCTTGCAGACTTGTAGTGGATTTATTTAGAAGTATAACATCATCCGCATAAAGCAAAGAGCTGACATTAACATCTCCAATTTTGATATCATGTTTAATACCTCTTTCCTTCATAATGTGATCCATATAGATAATGAATAACAGAGAGGATAATGTACATCCTTGTCTCACACCAGATTTAACATTAAACCATCTTCCTGTACTTCCTTCAATTCTAACTGCTGACTTACAACCCAAATAAAGACTAAGTATTGCTTGATATAATGCCCCATTGACACCATATAACTGCAGCGTATTGAATAACTTCTCTCTTGGCACCTTGTCATATGCCTTTTCCAAATCGACAAAACTTAAATACAGATCTTTGTTATATTCCCATGCTTTCTCGACTATTTGTCGTAAAGTGAAGATCTGATCCTGACAGCCTCTATTTGGCCTGAATCCAGCTTGTTCTTCACCAAGCTTTTCTTCCACAATTCTTCTCAACCGTTTCTCAAGTATACTTGCATAGATCTTGCCAGGAACACTCTGTAGGGAAATACCTCTGTAATTCTCACATTCAGTTTTATTTCCCTTTTTTATATATGGGTACTATGAGAGCTCTACTTCAATCATCAGGGATTCGTCCCTCTGTTCAGGCTTTCTGAACTATGCAGTGCAGCCACTGTAAGACTCTTATACCACCATACTTCAGCATTTCTGGTCGAATATCATCTACTCCTGCTGCCTTTCCACATTTCAAGCCTTTGATGGCTTTTTCTACTTCAAGTATGGATATGTATTCCTGACTGCATGCCTGGTCAGTGTTTTTTTACCACTATGCCGTCATTACTGCCTGTTTCATTTAGAAGTTTTTCAAAGTAATTACTCCGTACTTCAAGGATATCTTTTTCTCCCATTTTCATGTCACCTTTATCATCTCTAACTCCTTTTACAGCACTCTTTCCTCCATTCCTAAGCTTCTTCAATAACCTTCAGAATATTTTGCCACCTTCTTGATATTTATTTTCTATATTCTTGCCAAAGTCCTCCCATGACTTTTGTTTAGCTAGTTATACACAGTGTTTAGCATTCTTGCATTTGTCTCTATATTCTCTAAGAGCACAAGCTGACTTATTAGACACGGACTTTTGATATGCTTTTTTTCTTTTCCTTCACTGCCTCTTTAACTTCCTGTGTCCACCAGGGAGTTCTGATTTTTTTATCCTTACAGACAACCTCACCACATGCCTTTCTGGCAGAATCAATCAGGGTTTTCTTCAGAGTTTGCCACTGAATCTCCAAGGTTTGATTCCTGTTCTCAAACTCTTTCATTTTTTCTTCAATAATCTTTGTGTATTTCAGTATACAGTTCACATATGAGAGCTGCTCAACTTTTATTCGCTTTAAAACTTTCTTACATGTTATTCTTTTCAAAATGAAATTCAATTTTATCTTGCTCAAGACTAAATAGTGATCACTTCCAATTTCAAATCCTCTGTACACTCTGGTGTCCTGCACCAGGGAGAAAACATCACTATCAACAATAACATAGTCAATGAGACTTTACTTATTCCTAGCCTCTTCTCTCCATGTGAATTTGTGCACATTTTTATGTCGGAACATGGCGTTAGTAATGACCAGTCCATGTCCTGAGCAGAAATCCAACAGATATTTGCCATTATTATTAGCTTGGCTCTTTTCTCCAAATTTTCCCAAAATATTTTTGTATGTCTGACAATCATTTCTTACTCTGCTATTTAGATCCCCAATAAGGACCAACTTTTCATTTTTCATGCTGTCAGTTGCTTTTTCTAAAGCTTCAAAAAATTCCTCCACTTCTACCTTAGTAGAACTTTCTGTGTGACCATAGGCACAAATAAGTCTCATTGTCCAGTTACCCATTCTCATATTTGCCCACATTACTCTACTTGAGACCGACTGCCATTCAAGAAGATTAGCCTCGTATTTTGTGTTGAATACTATGGCTACTCCTTCTTTTCCTTGATTGTCATTGCCTGAATATAACATTTTGTATTTATTGCTCAGAAAGATCTCACCAGTTTTGGTCTTTTTTTGTTTCAGTCACCCCTATTATGCTGATCTGGTACTTATCTAATTCCTCAGCTAGTTCCATTTCTTTGCCATTCAGGCTTCTTACGTTGATAGTACTACCGATCTTTAACTCTGGTGATGTTGAGTTGGGATTTGTTCCAGTAGCTGACTTTTCGCTGTTCGCCCTGGTTTCCTGGCGAAAACAATGGGGCCTTGTTTAACTGGGCAATGCCCCAGCCGGCATGAAATTTTATCATGTTGTACCATCATTTTTTATTTTGGTTTAACCAGTAAGAATACAATTTGGTCGGCTAAATCCCAAATTGCCAGCCCATCCTTGTTCATTCAGTATCCAAGTAGATACCCAACAGGGTGCACCACGAGAAGGTGAGGATTGGACATTAGGTCAGAAGCCCTAGTCGGTTCTCCGCATTCCTTTAAAGGCTATGTGGAGGTCTCCTCTCAGTTATACAGCTATATAAAATTCTGATGACATAAATAATACTTGCAGCACAAATTGTATTTTTTACACCATCAGAATTATTTTTTACTACCAGATGATATGTATCATTGTTGAAAATTTTGTGTGTGTTCACACACACATACATTTAAATCAGATATATAAATATATGTATATACTTATATGATTCTGGGAGAAAATAAGTAATTCAATGGTTATTTAAATATGAATGAAAAAACTTATAGATGTATACTTTAGCAAAGGAGGAAATAAAAGAATATAAGCTGTACAAGTATTTAAATTCAAACAGATTATTAAGTTTTGATACTTAATTTGGAAAGGTTAAATGTGCATAACAAAGAAATTCTGCAATCACAATGCCTTCTATGATGATAATTACTAAAAATCGAGAGTTAGCTTTTGTTTGATGAGCAAGCTACAACATTAAATTTTCCTGTAGTAAAAATTAGAAATATAGTGCATGCAATTCAAAAACAGAAAAGAAAAGTAAATGAGATCATAATTGTAAAGAATTTAATATCTTAATGAAGAGTACGAAAGTGAAAAAGATAAGTACAGTAGTGCCCCCCCCCCCCCACCCATCCGTGGGGTTTGGTTCCATCGTCTTCCATGGATACCTGAAACCACCGATAGTAGCGAACCTATATATACTGTTTTTTCCTATACATAAATACCTATGACAAAGTTTAATTTATAAATTATGCACAGTAATAGATTAACAACAATAACTAATAATAAAACAGAACAATTATAACAGCATACTGTAATAAAGTTATCTGAAAGTGAATGGAATCTTAGCAATCTCAGATGGGTGTAGCTTTCTCCACCTTTGCAATGAGTTGCCCTTGTGTTGGACAATCTCTGCGATCAGCCAAACTGTCTATTACTAAAAGAAAGAGCCATATGGTTTCATTTCTGCGATGTAAAATTACATAAGAAAAAGTGGATATTAGATCCAACATTATTTCAAAGCCGAATGTTTGTAGAGACTATGAAAGTTTCGTAAGTTGACCTTTCGTATGTTAATATCTTCAGACCGGGGTTGACTGCAGATATGGGGGTCCTATTGTATTATGAATTAAGAAGAAAGGCTATAATGATAAAATTCATTGCATATGCTATGCAGAAGGAATGGATGTGAGTTTTTGGATGTGGGTGAGTTTCAGAGAAGATTGGATTTGTATAAGAGGGATGGCCTACACTTGGATGTGATTGGTATCTGGGGTCTTGAAAAACTAATGATTGGTATAAAACCTGACATATAGTCTGGGAAAGTAAATTATAATGGGAGGAATGGTGAAAATCTGTGTGTAAGAGTGACAATGTTATGCAACCGTGTTAATATTATCAGGAATGGTTAATATCATTGATTATCATGGAAATGATTACGTGTAGAGGATAATTTTGATTTTGTGTTCATCTAGTTTGGACCCATCAAATGTGTGCAAAGATTTCTGTATATATAAGGCACGAGAGAAGATCGGAGATCTGCAAGTTGTCCAGCTGTCACGCAGACTACAGACAAGAGTATACAAAAGAACGTGTAGATAACTTATGCCTGTACACAAATGTTAGGAGTATCAGAAACAGATAGGTAGTTTTTGCCTTGGTCAGTGTGTTGAGAGCTCAGATTATAGGCATCAGTAAGATATGGCTATCAGAATCAGACATATTAACTGGTATCGAATGTAAAGAATATAGTTTTTTGTCAACAAAAAATGGGAACAAAATAAGCTCATAAGAAAAAAGTCCAATTTAGTAAATCTACAAAACTTCTACCACAATAAAAGCTGTTATAGAGAATCACTCAAAAATGAACTAAAAAAGATAAACACAGTTACTACCATCGATGATTCTAATGAAGTGTTAACAAAATCTATCTTGAATTGTGCATGTAAAAAGGCATCAAAGAGAGGAAAACCTAAGACAGGAAACCTTACATCTGATGAAGAAAAGAAGAGATATGAAAAGAGATTTGAATAACACCAATAAAATAGAATATGCATAAATTTGTAAAACTATATGTAAAAGGATGAAACATGAAATTAAATCGTACAATACTAGGAAAATTAAAGAAACAATAGAAAAATAGTAATATTAAGGTCCTAAGCTGAACATTATCAGTTGAAACAAGGGAAATAAGAGGAAAAAATGGTGAACTTAAAAAATTGAGATGCAATAATCAAAGGAATTCAGGAATTTTATACTGAACTCGGTGAAGACAAAGACCTAGATTTACACCAAGAATCATCTATGGATAACTCGAGTGAGGAAGAATATGGTGCCCCTGAGATCTTACAAGGTGAAGTGGAAATGGCACTGCAGGAAATGAAGAATGGAATTGCCCCAGGAGAAGATGGCATTATGGTAGACTTCTTAAAACTGGGAGGAAGCCCTGTTATCAAACAGCTGACTAAACTCTTTAATAAATGTATAAAACAGAGAAAAATTCCAAAAAATTGGAACAATTCTCTTCTAATATTGATTTTAAAAAAGGCAATAAGGAAGAAATTAAAAACTACAGACCCATAAGCCTACTCCCCACCATATATAAAGTCTTCACAAAAATTATAAATAATAGAATAAAATCTAAACTAGAGGGAATGCAATCCTGTGAACAAGCTGGATTTAGAAAGAATTACAATACTTTTTTTGGACCATATTCACACATTAAGACAGTTCATTGAAAAGTCAATTGAATACAATAAACCCTTATGTCTGGCCTATAAAGACTACGAAAAAGCATTTGATTCAGTTAAAACATCTGCAACACTAAAAGTGCTTGAAACCCAGGGAACTGAGAAACCATATATTGAAACACTAAAACATATTTACAATAATGCAAATTCTGTAATTAAATTATATAAAATCAGTGAAAAGTTCCCTATACAAAAAGGCATTTGGCAAGGCCACACCATATCTCCCAAATTATTTACAGCTGCTCTAGAGGAAGTCTTTAGAAGCCTTGATTGGGAAACAAAAGGAATAAACATAAATGGAGAAAGGCTGCATCATCTGAAATTTGCAGATATTATCCTAATAGCAGACAATCTTGAAGATCTGGAAGAAAGGCTAAATCAGCTAAATGAAGCCTCCAGAGTAATTGGATTAAAAATAAATAGAGAAAAATAAAAATAATGATGAATAAATATATGAACCATAGAACTGTCAAAGTTGAAAACAATGAAATAGAACAAGTTACTTCATATGTATATTTGGGCCAATTGTTATCCTTTGAGGATTGCCAAAGAAAAGAGATTGAATGAAGAATTCACCTTGGATGGATGGCGTATGGGGAAAATGAAAGACATTCAGAAGTGACATTCCTACGAGTCTAAAAAGGAAAGCTTTCGACCAGTGCATACTTCCTGTCTTAACATACTGAGGAGAAACATGAACTTTAACAGAAGCCCTAAACAAAAAGCTGAGAACAACACATCGAAAAGGAGAGAAGTATGCTAAAAATAACATTGAGAGATAGGAAGACAAATACCTGGATAAGATCTCAAATAGGTGTCATGGATATTGTAAAATACATTAAACAGGCTAAGTGGAGATGGGCTGGCCATATTGCCAGATGCAGTGACAGGGGATGGACTAGAAAAACAACAGAGTAGAGACCAATGAATGGAGCAAGACAGAGAGGAAGACTGAGAAGAAGGTGGAGGGATGAACTGGAACAAATTGAAAGAGTAAGATGGATGGGAGAGGCAGAAAACTGAGTGATATGGAAAATCATGGGGGAGACCTTCGTCCAGCAGTGGACAGAACCAGAAGGTTAAAGAAGAAGAGGAAGGATAGACAGGATAGGAGACATGCTGCCAATGATATCAGATAACTTGAATCCAGTTAGTGTTGAGACCTATGGTTTTAATACTAGTAACAGATTTTTGTGTGGCAGTGAGTTTGAAGACATCTGGTGTGAGGTGGAATCTAACAAGATCAAATACATAGTGTGGTGTTGTTACAGACTTGGTGGATTGTTTGATAGTGATAAAGAATCTGATAAAGTTTGATAGAATTAAAAACATAAAAAAAGTTTAATAATGATTTAATGTGATGGATCTGTTTCAATACTGCTACACCAAAATCAGTTGAAATATTTGAATCTGCAATTCTTAGATTTCTTCTTTGAAATGAAATTTATATCAATAAGCATATATTTACTAATATTCATTAAGTGCTGAAATACACAGGAAGCAAAATTTGTGAAACAACACCAATATGTGATTTTTTTCCATTAAAATATAAAAAAGAAATAATAAATAATAAAAATTAAATATGTTTCTTTTAAGATAAAAAAAAATCTACTTAGTCTTAAAAGATTTTAAATTTGTTTTCATTATTTCATGGCCTCCTCAACAAAACCTACTGCCCCCAAGGGAGGCCATGGCCCATAGTTTGGGAAGCACTGGAGTATACTGGATTCAGTACAGTGGTATCGGTTGCTGGATGGGAAGAATATCAACACTGCATGGCAAGCATTTAAAAAATACTTAAATGATGCAATATCAGAATGTGTACTAAGAGTTCTAGAATAAATTGGGTTAGAGTGAAATGGATGTGTAATCTTAGCGTGGTTGAGTAATTTAGCGCTTGTGTGAAATTGGCGATTATTTTCTCTTTTGTTGTGTTTTTTCATCAGAAAATTAGAGTATTACAGTGTATTAGTGTACACTTTCATAGTTTGAGTATTAATATATATATAGCATTTTTATTGTAATATTTTCGGCATGGTGCCAACACGACGAACAGTGGCGGGAAAGACCGCATTGTCCGGCAATTTGAATGTGTGGGATATTATTCAGTGCAGTGTATGCGAAATGTATGCATCGAGAAAATTAAAGAATATGTAGAAGGAAGTTGGAACTGGAGAGAGAGTATATATTAAGTGTTTTGAAAATGAGTGTCTGGATGCAACAAATACCAATGGTAAGATGGAAAATTATATTAATAATATCGAACATGCAGCTGTGTGAAATAGATATGAAAGAAATGGATATCAATAAGGAAATAGTGTGTTTAAATGTCATCCTTCATAGGAAAAAGTACGAAATTGGAAAACTGCAGAAGCAGCAAGAGTTAAGCAGGGTTGAAAAAAGAAAGAAGCAGGTGGTCCAAAAGAATAACAAAGACCGACCAAACAAACAAGAAAAACAAGTAAAGGAGAAAATTATGTATGGAGACTCAATAATCAGGGGACTACTTAATGAAAGTATTTCAAAATCATGTTTCCTGGGTGCAAAAATTCACGATATTAGCCATGCAATCTGGATGCTTAAAAGTAAGTTGAAGGAAATGATTGTCTTGGTTGGTACCAATGTTTTGAGTGGCAAGAAGTATTCTATGAGGGAGAATGTAAAGGAGTTGTTAGAAGAGGCAAAACTAAAGAGCGAGGTGAAGATTGTAAGTCTCCTACCAAGCTATGATAGAGGTGAATTGAGGAGGAGGAGGTGGGCACTGATAGCCAATGAGTCTATACATAGATTGTGCGAAAGAAATGATGTAGAATTTTTAGATCCATCAAAGAGACCACAGGTCTCTTTTGATGGAAAGAAGGATTTGTACAATTGGAGTTGAATGTATGGATAGAGCTTTGTTCTCTGAGCATGCTGACATACAAATTCAGGAAAACCTAAGCTATTAGGGTGGAAGCAAGCGAGTTTGTGTGAAGGCGACCATGAAACAAGTGAGTATGAGAATGACCAAGTGAGGAATCTAATCTCTCTCAAGCAAAATTATCGAAAAGGTTGGTTGGGAAATAAAGGAATGTTGCCATTTTTATATACTAATGCTAGAAGTATCAGGAATAAGTGTAACGAGTTTTTGGCTTTGATTAGTGCAACCTCACCAAAAGTTATAGGTATTAGTGAGACTTGGCTAACAGCAGATGATGCAGTTTTTTTTTATTCGTGTGAGGTTCTGCCCTATCCTCGATTGCCCTTAGGACTGGTTGAGCCCTCCTAATGAGGGATTAAGTATTTTGACTGTAACCTGTGTGTTCACGGGGGCCGGTTTGCCTGCTTGCGGGATGAAAAAACCCCAGATAAACTAGGGGGGAAAAAATGTGTCCACTCCCAAGACCGGCTAACTTGGCTATGGCTACAAGGATTGAATGTGAAGGGTTTAGTATTTTCATGGAAGATAGTCTTCTCTATCTCTATCAACAGTACTGGAAGACATTTGCATTGCCAAATTAGTACAATGAGTACAGGTCAATGGGGGACTTTAACTATGGAGATATAGACTGGAATGAATGTCTTCATACACCTGTGGAAAGATAATTACTCAAGGCAGTATGTGATGGAGGAGACTAGGAATGGAAGAGTATTGAACCTAATCATAGGATCAGAAGAGCTATTGATAACCAAGTTTGACAACATTGTCTCCAATTGATGAAAGTGACCATGTGGTCTTAGCTTGGGAAATTATAAAACATGAGGAATATTCTATCGAGAAGGGGTTTTGTGAAACTATAAGGCAGGTGATTATGAGATTCTTAGGAAGAAGCTTAAATCTGTACCGTGGCATAAAACACTGCAGGTTAAGGATGTTAGTAGTGCATGGGATACAGTTTAGGGTCATCTAGTGGAAGTAGTATTAAATTGTATACCTCTGGTGGGAGTTAGATGGATGAGTAATATCATTAAGCATGAGCTGCAGAAGAAGAAAATGCTGTGGAAGGTATATAAAGAGAAAGGTGACCAGCAAACTCATGAACAGTACAAGGCCCAGGCAAGAAAGGATACCAGAATGGCAAAGAAGGCAAAATCAGATTATGAGAAGAATTTAGCTGAGCAGGCTGAAGGAAATCCCAGAGTTCTTTTGTCATGTGGCAAGTAAGAGGAAGAATGACTATGGAAGATGAACATTAATGAGTGATGATGGTCATGAGGAGATGGAAGCAGATAAAATAGTTGAGTTACTGAGTGACCACTTTGCAAGCATAAAACTTCCTACTGAAGTTACTGCTTTTACCTATGAGACCGACACTAATGTTTGGAATAGAGGTGGATGAATTGGAGGTCCTTATGATATTGCAGAATCTCAATGTAAATACAGCTGTGGGATTAGATGGGATATCAATAGAGTTTTGCAAGAATGTACAGGAGAACTGGCAATGCCTTTGACTAAGCTGTTTAATTTAAGTCTCAGCTCTGGTAGAGTTCCAAGGGAGTGGAAAGAGGGCAAAAGGGAGGTTCTATGACTACATGAGCAAATTATAGCCCAATCAGTATCTCAGGTGTGGTGGTAAAAGTATTAGAAAAATTGGTAAAAAAGAAAATTCAAGAATGGGTATATAAAAATATGATACTGTACTGAGGGTCAACATGGCTTTGTGAAGGGATGGTCATGCCTTAGTAATTTACTAACTTTTTATAATAGAGTAACAGCTGAGTTGGTTCAAGGAAATGGCTACACATGATACTGCAGGATTTTGCAAAGGCATTTGACAGAATACCACATGAAATACTGTTACACAAATTAGAACAAATGGGGATGAATTTGACACTGGTTTAGTGGCTAAGAGGGTGGCTGCTGGACAGATATCAAAAAGTGGTATATGGAGGGGAAGAATTGAGGCGAAAGCAGATCACTAGTGTTGGGACCATTGCTGTTTAATTTGTACATAAATGATATAGGAAATAACCTGAAAGGAAATATTCAGTTGTTGTGAAGAGCTTACAGGATGATTTAAATAAGCTGTCAGTATGGGCAAAAGATAGTGGGTGTCAGTTTAGTGTCAAGAAATGTAAAGTTATGCAATTTGGGATGAATAGATTACAAGCCGTTTATCACATTGATGGCACTGTATGTCTCCAGGAAATAGATGAAGCTAGAGATTTAGGGGTGGTGGTAGACAGAGAGTTAAAGTTTAGAGGACATATTGCTAAGGTAGCACATAAGATTACTTGGCTAGTGAAGAACACATTAACAAATATAGATAAGGAAGTTGTAATTCCTCTTTATAAGGCATTGATACACCCACATCTGGATTACTGTGCTCCAGTCTGCTCCCCTAGGTTTCTTGGGGATATGGAAACTGTAGAGAGGATTCAGATGCAAGTTGAACAAGATGGTTAGTGGCCTGTGGAATATGCACTATGAGGATAGATTGAAGGTGTGTGGATTACAGAAGTTGGTTGATAGGAGAAAAAGAGGGGGATATGTTAGAAACATTTAAGTTACTTAAAGGATTTTATAGGATAGATGCAGGGGAAATGTTTCATCATTTGGCTAGAGGGACCAGAACCAGGGGTCATCCCTGGAAGTTGAATAAAGGTGTGGTCAGTAGGGTTGTGAGGACTAAATTTTTTTGCTTGGAGAGTGGTGAATGAGTGGGTTGCCAAAGTCGGTATCAGTTGGGAGTGCTTTTTCTGTTAATGGGTTCAAGGAGAGGTATGATAGATTGGGTCTCCCACAGTGAGTCTTTGGACTCCATGGAGGTACCTGTATTATAATAATATTAATAAGGATGATGTTCTTTAAGAAAATTATAAGCAGCATGCCAGAAGAGTCACAACTGTTGTATAGAAAGCTAAGTCTGAGTATGAAAAGAAATTGGCTCTGTGAGTTAAGGACAACCTCAAAGAATTCTATCATTATGTTGCAAGTAAAATAAAGAACAAATATGAAAGAATAACTACTGAATGCAGATGGTGTGAGGGACAATGTAGAAGAGGTTGTTCAACTGAGTATCCATTTTGCTAAAAGCATTCAACCTGGTTTATGCAACATTGAGCTCACTGCTACCTCTTCGGTGGATGAAGACATTCAGGTGTATGAGGAGGAGGAGGAGGTATTAGAACTGTTGCACAAATTGAATAAGAATTTAGCAATTAGGACTGATGAGATATCAGTGCAGATGCTACAAGGCCACTATGTTGCGAAGCAGAAAGATCTTCAAGACTTTTATTCCTCCTTTCTATATTCTGACTGCTGTTTCCATTCTACAGATCCAGATACTTGTAGTGATCTTGTTACAGAAATTTTCCATGTTGGAATGAAGGCTTTCACTTCTCCACTCTGTTCAAAATTTCCATGCCACATGGTTTCCCAAATTGTGTGTCAGGCTTGCTCAAGAAAAAAAAAACTACTCATCATAAGTGGCTTGAAACAAAACTTTGGGTTCATTAACAGTGTGATTTTGAAAGAACTAAAGGTAGAAACTCTCCACTAGTGCCAATGGTAGTTGCCTTCTGGTCCCTCACAAAAATTGTTGATTGCAACTTTTGCCCATCTGTGCTTTCTCCTCTTTCTCACTTGAACAGTAATATTGCAGTATCACCTGAAGAAAAACTCACCTAGTGATATTATTCTTCTTATCCAACTCCTGCTTAGATGATCAAGGCAAATCTCCAACTTCTTTACTGGAACATTGCATCACATACCTCCTGTGGTTTTTAACCAGAAAGACATCAGAAGAATACTGAACAACCTGAATACAGAAAGACTTTTGGTCCTGATGGAATTCCATCAGTTGTACTCACGAGATGTCCTCCAGAACCAATATGTGTTCTTTTATCATCTCTACAGTATATTATACTCAGTTATCATCCATTACACAATAAAAATTTGCTGCATCTGACCTTGTACAAATGTAAAAGAATTAAGAATAAATGTGAAGATGCTTCACCCATGATTAATAAAATGTATTATCATGCAAATTGTGGATAAGCATAATCTAAACAATGGCACCTATGATTCATGGCATAGGTGCCAGCCTCAACTCTGAAAAACATTTCCAGACTATGATACTTCCTCTACCAAACTTCGCAGTTGGACTATCAGATCATGAAGTGCATTTCATCACTCCAGAGAATGCATTTCCACTGCTCCAAAGAGTCCAATGCTGGCAAGCTCTACACTACACCGCCAGATGCTTCACATTGCCTTTGCTGATGTTAGGCTTATGTGTGTGTGTGGCTGTGCACTTACATATTTTTCAGCATTATGAACAGTTGTAGTGCTGGCATCGCTTGTGGAAGCATTTTAGAACTCGATAGCAAGTGTTTCAACAACGACAGGCAATTTTTTCACACTGTGCTTCAGCACTTGGTGATCCTCCACACTGTGATTTTATATGGCCTACCAGATCACGACTGTGCTGTTTTTGCTCCTAGGGTTTCCTACAATAACATCACTTACATTTGATTGTGGCAACTGCAGCAGGGCAGAAATTTCCTGCATTGAGTTGTTCCAAAGGTGGACTCCTATGATTGTGCCACCTCAATAATCACTGAGCTCTTCAGTACAGCTCATTTTACTGTTAATGTTTGTCTATGAAGATTTCAAGACCATGTGCTTCCCTTTATACCTGTATGCGCTGTTATGTAGTATGCAGCCATATCCACTATTACAAAGGGAGTAGATAAGAGTTTGCATAACGAAAATGCATAAACTAATTGAGATGACACAATTGCTGAACTTAATATTACTGAAGTTTGTAAGTGGCAATAAGTTGATTTTGGAGAGTCTGGATTTACTTTGTACTATATAGCTCTCTTTAGTCCAGTCGATTTGTAAACCTTACAAATTAGAATAGTTATCCTGATAGAAGAAAATCACAAAATTTTCCATTGTGGAATATCTGGTCATTATATAAGAAATTGCATGAATAGAAGAGGGAGTTTTCCTTCTGCATGGAAAGAAGCTCTCTGGAATTCTCCTAAGAGGGAATTTGACATCACCATGATCCAGGTAAATGGAGATTTGATATATATTCCTTCTTTTCTTTCTTTCTTTTTTTTTTTTTTAAATGTAATATTTAGAATTATGCTCAAGTTAATACCTTTGCCTGCAAAGATCCTCAGCTAACACAGATGTATATATCTTCTTAATCATTTCGACTCTTTTTTGCTAGAATAAGGAATCATATCTTTGGTGATGTGCATGAACTGAGTTAACCATTAAAATTTTAGGGAATGTTTGACTCAGAGTTGTGTGCTATCAAGCTTGTAAATGGCATACATTTCTATTTCTTGTTTTCCTCATAGTAAATCACCAGTTGCTTGTGTTGCCTGGCATTGCTTCGGTGCAATGCTAGGTGACACAAGGGAACTAATTTCTTCAATAGGAACTGAATTTCTTTAGAAATATGGTTTGCTTGTGATTATATAAATTCAACTGTAATGTTACGTGGTTTGGAGTATGTTTCTGATTAGAGCTACAGGACTAATTTCTGATAATGAATTAATCCTTTAGCCAAGCTGAAGAGAGTCATGTTTTTGATATTTCTGTAAATTAAAGATGCCAAGAAATTGTGTTCATTGTTTTGATCCTTTATCCAAGTGTAAGTAAACAAAGTTTGCACCTGAATTAATTTCAGGATTGGGCAACTCATAGGCAGAAGCTAATGACGTCACATCAATTGCCTTAGTATCCCATAATGCAAAGCACATATCCTTATGGACATGTATAAGAATTAAGGGAAGAGTCACTACCCTGACCGGTTTCATTAGCGGGAGACAGATCCAGAAGTGATACTAAGGTTGAAGTAATGCAGAAGTCATTTTTCCATATAGAAGTAGCCAAAACGTGTCGCACCTTATTACTGAAATATTCTGGATTAGAGATAGATGTGGGTCTTCCCACTTGGTTATACTATAAATTAAAGATGCCAAGAAATTATATTCTTGGTTTAATCCTTTATTCAAATGTAAGCAAACAAAGTTTGTGTCTGTCAAAAAAAAAAAAAAAAAAAAATTGGATAAAGGATTCTTCTTCTTCTGCAGCTTCTCCCACTTAAGTGGGGTCACTGTTGATGATGAGTCTCCTCCACATCCTCCTGTCTTGGGCTGTCACCACATCCAAGTTCTTCATCCTCAAGTCCTCTTCTACCAGCTCCCTCCATCTCTTCTTTGGCCGCCCACACTTCTTCCTTCCGTGCACATCCATCTGCATGACCCTTTTTCCCACATATTCGTCCTCCCTCCTCATCACATGACCAAACCATCTGAACCTTGCCTCCTGTATCTTCGCTCCTAAGTTCGTAACTTTCACTGTTCCCCTCACATAGTCATTTCTCAGACGAACCTTTCTGGTCACACTGCACATCCACCTAAGCATTCTCATCTCTGCTACTTCCATCCTACCGATGTTATTTTTCCTCATGGCCACAGTTTCTATAGCATACGTCATAGCTGGCCTCACTACTGTCCTATAGATTTTGCCTTTCAGATTGATTGGCACCCTCTTATCGCATAACACTCCAGCCATCTCCCTCCAGTTCCTCCAACCCGCTTGTATCCTGCATCCCACTTCCTTCTCAGCTCCTCCATCTTCTTCCGCTGTTGAACCTAAGTATCTAAAGTCCCTCACCTTCCTGATGACATTTCCTTCCAGCTCCAGATCTGTTTCCTGTCCGCCACCCACTGTGCAACACATATACTCTGTCTTACTTCTACTCAGTCTCATACTTCTCTCTTCCAGTACTTTTCTCCATCTTTCCAGTTTAGTTCCTGCTTCTTCTCTTGAATCTGCACACAGCAAGATGTCATCTGTATACAACATTGTCCAAGGCGTATCTTCTATCACCTCCTCCGTCACCACCTCCATCACAATAATAAACAGAAATGGACTTAATGCTGACCCTTGATGCAAGCCAACTGTTACCTGAAAACTTTGTCTGTCCCAGACAGGTCCGAACACTTGTCTTCACATTTCTGTACATCTCCTGCACCAACCTGAAGGTTCTCCGGAACCTTCTTCTCCCTCAGACACCTCCAGACTTCTTGCTTTGGCACTCTATTGTATGCTTTCTCCAGATCAATAAATGCCAGATGTAGCTCCCGTTGTTTCTCTCGAAACTTTTCCATCATCTGCCGTAACCCAAAGATAGTATCTGTTGTTGATCTACCAGGCATGAAGCCAAATTGTTCCTTTACAATCTCCACCTCCTTCCTCAATCTTCCATCAAGAACCCTTTCTAGGATTTTCATTGTGTGGGACATCAACTTTATTCCTCTGTAATTTTTAGAGTCTTGTGCATCCCCCTTTGCCCTTGTAGATGGGGACAAGAGTACTCTCCCTCCATTCCTTGGGTATATTTTCTGTTGGCAAACTTTCATGAACAGGTCCCAGAGCAGGTCAATTCCCTCTTCCCCCAGTGCCTTCCATGCTTCCACTGAATCCTGTCGGGGCCCACCGATTTTCCATTCCTCATACTCTTCATGGCCTCCGTCACTTCCACTTTACTGATGTTTTGCACCATTCCCTCAGAAGGCTGCCCATCTTCTCTGTGAGTCCTTACATTTTCCTCATTCAAAAGTCCCTCAAAGTATATCCTCCATCTGTTTCTTATGTCCACATCCCTCCATAATACTCTTCCTTCAGCATCTTTGATCTGCCTCACGTGTAAGATGTCCTTTGCTGCTTTATTTCTACATTTCGCTAGTTGGTAAATTTTTCTCTGTCATTCCTTTGTTTCTAATTGATCATACAGATGATCTTGATATGCCATGACCTTCGCCTGTGCCACAACGCTCTTGGCTTCTTGCTTTCTCTCTCTCTCTGTACACCTCTCTGTCCTCTTCCACTCTTGACTCATCCCACTTCTGCTTTGCCTTCCTCTTATCTGTCACTGCCACTTGTACATTATTATTCTACCACCAACCCTCCTTCTGCTCTCTAATCTTTCCAAATGTCTCACCAAGCACCTCGATTGCACAGCTCAGGATTACTTTTGAATTATGTTTCTACCAATCCTGTACACTTTCCAGTCCTTCTGAAATCCACTCTAACACCCCTTCCCTAAAACGATTCCTCACACTCTCCTCTTTTAAGCGAAACCACTTAATTGTCTTCATCCCATGACATCCAGAGGTTCTTATCTTCTATCTTATTTTAAAGTCTGCACACAGCAGTCGGTGTTGCTGTGCTACTTGATCTGTTGGAATTACTTTACAATTTGTCACAACCTTAAGATGTTTTCTTCTAGTCAAAATGTAGTCAATTTGTGAACTGTTGTTACCACTCCTAAATGTTATCAAATGTTCAAATCAAATCGATAAAATATTTGTTATCAAATGGATAAAGGATTAAATCAAGAATATAATTTCTTGGCATCTTTAATTTATAGTATAACCAAATGGAAAAACCTTTGATATTTCTCTTTAAGATGAAACTGAAGATAATTATTTAATGATTCAACAAGTGATTGGTAGAATGATAGCTAATATTTCTTATCTTGAGGAAGAACAAAAACAAGTGTTAGTATTTATGTAGAACCTGAGATATTTTTTCATGTATATTATAACAGAAATAGCATTTTAATATTTTTTATATTTAAATATTTTAATATTCTCAGAAGACATTATTTCAACGACATGCACAAAACAAATAGAACATTCAGTTATACTCCATTTTATGTTACATAGTGTCAGATTTTCAGAAGTTACTGCTTGATTATGAAAAGGCAAGTCATTGAGAAGTCAACAGTCCTTTTCTCCTAGTTCAGAAGCAAAATGGAAATTTAAGATTCATCTTAAGATCAGTAAATAAGGTTATTAAACCTGCTGACTTTTCTTTGTGCAAGATCAAAGAGTTATTAGTGAATTTTTACGAAGCATGTTACTTTTCAAACCATGGTCTGAATTCACTTGAGAAAAGAAGACATAATATTTTACATTCTCTACTAATGGCAGAAACATCAATTATGTAGAATACCTCAAAATGCAAGAAATTCAGCTATGTAATTTCAGTCACCATTGAATTCTGTCTTAGCTGAATATTTTGGAAAGGGTGTATTGGCCCCTCTGCCCCCTTCCATGTGAGACACTTTTTCATGGTGGAGAAGACCTATCACTGATGGTATTAGCCCTTTTCATTTTTGTTTTTTTTTCTATGCTTCCTGAATACTTTGCTCTACTTCTCCTGAGTCTTTTTTACTATTCTATTTTCCCGACCACCATCATTGGGATCCAACATGTTGCTGTAATGTGCAATCCGTGGATATATGGAAAGTGGGAATCTAGTAGTTCATGGTATTTTGGCTTCTGCTTCAGCAAGATGAGTGTCCTTGATCGCTCTGCTAACTGATACTGGCAGGGTCTGGTGACTGGACCCAAGGTTTGCTGTTGCTGGTATGGCATCAGGGTAGCCCTAATGGATCTGTCCACAGAGGGGTCACCATCCTTGTTGGCAACCATACCTCCTCTCAGCAAGTCCCATTTAATACAAATGTAGAGGCAGTTGCCTTTCAACATTCAGTTGGATCTCTTATAACAATATGCTGTATCTTACTTCTTGCTGCAGGTACTCCCAAAATGACCCTGACGAAATCATGTTTAAGTTACTATCCTTCCTTTTAATTGGGGATTTAAAGGGACACAACACTCTGTGGGAGTGTTGTGTCCTGAACTAACAGCAGAGGAAGAGTTGTGAAGCAAAAATAAGGATAGGGAAACTAGAGTATAAAAAAGCAAAACCTTGAATAAAGATCAAATTTTGTATGGTGATTCATTGATAAGAGGAGTCCTTGAGGAGAGTGTGATGAAATCGTGCTTTCCTTATGCTGAGATTAAGAATGTCAGTGATGTTATAAGGATGTAGAGAGTTAAGCTGAAAGAGATGTTTATTTTGGCTGGTATAAATGATTTAGCAAGTGACAAGTGTGGTATGTGAGAAGACATGAAAGAGTTGCTAGTGCATGTAAAAGTACTGAATACATAATTTATTGCTGCTATAATCCAGGGAGTATAAAGGGAATGTAGATGACATGCGCTTGCAAATTAGCATGATGAGTCTTGAGAAAAGTGTCGTTCAAGTAATTATTTGGGAGATTTCAACTATGGGGACATAAATTGGCGGGGAGGAATGGAGAGGCTGGGTAGGAAATAGAATTTATATAGCTGCTTAGAAATAATTACCTGAGGCAACATGTAATGGAGGGAACACTAGGTACAAGAGTGGATCTGATTGCATTAGAGAACTTAACACTAACCAATCTAGCTACATTGCCTCTGCTTGAAGAAGGTGATCATAGTCTTGACCTTGGAGATTGCTGGGCAGCAGAATTCTCTGTTGAGAATGGATATATGAGTAATTACAAAGCAGGTGATTATGACAGTCTAAGAGACAGTTTTCAGTAGTGCCATGGCATCAGAATTTGAAGGGACAAGATGTTGTGGGTACATTGGAGGTGGTAAAGCGGTGTTTGAAGAAAACAGTATCAGAACGTATACCCAGAGTCAGAAGGATAAATCATGTAGGAGCTAATGGATGAATAGCTTCATTAAGCAGAGGTTGTACAAGAAAAGAAAAGATTGTGGAGCGATTATAAAGAACAAGGTGATCAACATGCAGTATAGGACCAGGCAAGAAGGGGTGACCTGTATGGTAAGGAAGGCCAAAGTTAATTATGAGAGAAAGCTAGCTGATGAGGCCAAAAAAATTCTTAAAGAGTTCTTTCACTACGTGGCAAGAAAAGGAAGAGTGACTTGAAAAAGTGCTGATGGTGAGTAGGTAACAGAACCAAACGAAATAGTTGAATTACTGAGTGAGCATTTGGTAGAGGATGTACCATCTGAGAACTGATGTGGAGGCAGTTAAAATATTGCAGAACCTCAATATCAACACACCCATGGGATTAGATGGCTGTCACAGTCATCTAATATCAGTCTGTGTATTATGAGAATGTGCTAGGGAATTATCAACTCTTCTGACCAAGTTATTTAACAATTAAGCCTTGGTACCAGGAAGATGCCAATGGAGTTGAAAGAGGACAAAAATAGTTCTACTGCATAAAGGAGGCTCCAAGACAGAAGTAGCAAATTATATGCCAATCAGCATGCATCTCAGGAGTGGTGGTTAAGATATTGGAGAAGGTGAAAGACGATTCAGGGTGGATAGGAATATGATACTCTAATAAGTGACAACATGGTTTTGTAAAGGGTAGGCTTGCCTTAGTGATTTTGCTCTTTTTATTATTAAGTGATAATGGAGTTGGATAATGGTTACTCAGTGATATTTCTAGACTTTGCAAAAGCATTTGACAAGATTTCATATGGAACTTAACTCTGTTGCATAAATTGGAGCAAATGGGGATGGATATTATTCTGGTGGTTTGGATTAGGGGGTGGCTGACAGACAGATATCAAAGAGTTTTTATGGAGCAGTTGAGTTCAGAAGAAGGCAAGTGACCAGTGGTGTACCACAGGACTCAGTACTTGGTTCTCTGTTGTTTAATTTGTATATATCAGTGATATAGGAAATGATTTGATTGGAAATATTCAGTTTTTTGCTGATGCTAAACTTGGAAGAGCAGTGATAAATGAAGGTGATGCAAAGATCCTACAGGAAGACAAATTTAAGAAGGGTTACAGTATGGAAGAGTTACAGTATGGACAAAGGTATGTCTTGCCCATAATAATAATAATAATGACAAAATGGCTGCCATGTTAATGGGGCCAAGTGTAATGCGATGCACTTGGGATGAGATCACAAGCTGTGTACTGTATTGATGGTACTGAACTGCACCAAACTGAGGAGGCCAGTGACTTTGGGGGTGATTGTGGACAGGGAGTTGAAGTTTTGAAGGCATAGAAGGTAACCAAAACAGCACATGAGATTATGTGGTGGTGGTTGAAGAACATTAACAAGTAGGGATAGAGAGGTTATTATTCCCTTATATAAGGCTTTAATAAGGCCACATCTGGACACTTGGATCCCATGGGAATAGTGGACAGGGTCCAGATGCAAGCGACAAAGGTTGTGGCAGCTCTATGGAATGCTCCCTATGAGAATAGATTGCCAGTCTTGTGGACTTCAAAAAAAATTAGCTGATGGACAAAAAAGAGGTGACGATAGACGCATTTAAGTTATTAAAGTGGTTTTATTCCAAAATAAATTTCATATGTCAATCTTGCATGTTTTTAGTCATTCACAGTTTATTGTTTCTCAGTTTTCATTTATATTTATTCATTTATATTGATTGGTCAGGTTCTAGTGTTCTTATTTATTTATTAGCCTACCATTTCAACATGTTTAAATTCACTTTCAGTATTAACATTTTTTAAGAATGACAGTTGAAGAATAAAGGGAATTTTTACCTTTTGCACACGTCATGTTTTAATTAAAATATATTTTTTTATTTTAATTTGTAGAATTACTTGACTGCATGTTCAGTATTTTTATATTTTAATCACAAAACTACTGGTCGAAAGCTAACAAGTTTAACAAAAGGGATGCTCCTAAACAAATTTAGATTGCTATTATATTGCCTAATTAAAAAAAGTGGTGTGTCATAAATAAAAATTTCAGAAATAATATATGGTTCTTTCCATGATTTCTATTCAGCTACTTGTTGAGGTAATTTTGCTTTCTTGCATATTTTGCTCTGTGTTCTCAAAAATTATATACTGATTTATTTGTCTAAAATTTTTAATGTGATTTCTTCATTTTCAGGACTTCTGGAGTCTGCCATAGAATTATAATTTTTTTCTTTCTTTGTAGAATAATCTTATTACATGTTTCACTTGCAAGTATCTTAGATGGTGTCATAGGCAGTGCATAGTTGTTGTTTTTCCAGAAACTCTGATTTATCACTGGAAAGTGGACAAACTTATTCAATTGACAGAGTTGATGTGCTAGCCTCATAGTCATAAGTGCTTTTGTTATGTTCACAACAAAGCTTCATTGCTAAACTGATGAACTTTTAATCAGATTGTGCTAGTGGGTGTGTAATCAGTTTAGTTCTTCTCTTTGAAATTTGTCAAACTCCTCCCCTCTTCCCCCACAACATAATGCTTTTTTTTAAATCCTCAAAATTACACGAGGATCATTTTTCTGTTTCCAACCTGTGTTCTTATATCTTGTCATGTATTAATTTTCAAATGAATTAACCAAATATTGTGCTATCCCAGGTTATCATCCTAGCGATCCAAAAGTAATAATGGAACGCATTCATCAGTTGGAAGCAGCGTATTCTGAGTTGGTGCAGCTGGCATTAGAAAGGCGTAGCAGATTGGAAGAATCTCGTAAACTCTGGCAGTTCTATTGGGATATGACTGAAGAAGAAGCATGGATTAAAGAAAAAGAGCAAATTCTTTCATCTGTTGACATTGGTCATGACCTTACTACTGTACATCTTTTAATCAGTAAAAATAAAGTAAGAACATATTGCTTCTTAATGATTTAAATCTTTGCCATGTACAATATTGCTTGAAAAATTTAAAATTGCTTGAAATTATTTTGCAGAATTATTCTTCTGTGATTGTCAATAATAATAATCATTGTGTGTGTGTGTGTGTGTGTGTGTGTGTGTGTGTGTATATGTATATATATATATATATATAGAAATCATATTAAAGATTCTTTACAGTCACCTGTCACTATAGCAAGCATCATTATAATGGATGTGTTCACTAACAAACCACTGATACATACCAACTAAAGTAAGTAAGTAGATTGCAATGCTGAAGGAAATTCATTATAGACAACTACCACCAGAATTCTTGTGGTCCTTAGGAGTTTTCAATAGTGAGAATCAGCTGTATGGTTAAACTTACCTGTCAATCAGCCACACATTACAAAAATAACTTAAACATAATTCTGATTTTGTCATTCAATTGTTTAATTTTTGTATTGAATATCTCCTCAGAATAGAATGTAAAATCTAGATTGTGTTGCAACTGTGTGTGTGTGTGGGCAATACAGAATCCTCCTTTAGAGAATTATACATAGATCTTGTAATGGATTAAGCAGTCTCACACATCCTGTTTACACATAAATTTCATGTGGTAACTTAACAGTTCAGTCCCTCAGGGATTTGTTGCAGAACAGGAATTTGGTTGGATTTTGATATTGTTAAATCAGTTCTTGCTAGCAAAGAACAAATGCCTGATTGTATTCAGTAAGCAACCATCATGTGAACTTTTAGGTTATGGAACCATCCATAAGTGCTGATCATAATATTCTATTTTGGAATATGTGTATGCTACAGAATTACAGGACAAAACGATTAATTAAGGAATTTAATGTTTCCAAGTGAAATTGTGAAGATCAGAAGAAACAACACCTCGCAGGAATTGGACATTTTATTCCTTTTTTTTTTTTTTTTTTAATCCAGTCCCTCACACGACACGATGTTATAGAACCTATAGCACATCAGTGCCATGCCTTGTGTGGTCAAGAAGAAGAAAGAAACTTTGTTTTTTGATAATTAGAAGAAACAAAAAAATTCATCAAAAAACAAATAAAAAAAATTTGTTTTTTGATGAATAACCTTCACTTGCTTTAAGAGTTTTTGCCCCAGAACTTACACTAATTTGCACCATCCCTTCAATATGGCATCTATCCCACAGTTCAGGAGTAAGCTTTTATCCAGCCACTTTCCAAAAAAAGGAAATAAAAGTCAACCATCAGACTGTTGCCATAACTTCAATACTCTCAAAAATAATGAAAAAAAGGTTATCAACAGCCAACTACTTCACTTCTTGGAGACAAAGTGATCTCCAATATGAATACTGTCATTCTTTCCACAGGCACTTCTGACTGAATCAGTCTAGCTCGATCTTGGTTTTCCTCTGGGTCTCTTTGTTATCTTGGCATCAAACATCTACTTTGCTAAAATTTCCTCTGCCATTCTGTTTAAATAGCCTTACCACCTTAGGTTAGCTCTGCTCACATATTGTTGAATGCTAACAATGTCAAGTTCTTTTCTAATATGATTCTGCCACTGATGCCATCTGTTCACTTCTATTTTTCTCAGAGCTCTCATATCTCTGGTCTCTTGTCTTTGATAAAGTGCTTTATATCTAACCCAACTCTCAGATCCATAGCTTAAAACTGGTTTTGAACACTGTCTTGTATGCAGCTCATTTAGTGTTTTGACTAATTTCTTATTTCATATAAATTTATTTATCTGTCTCTCCACCATGCCAGTCTTGCTTATAATGTTATCTATTTTCATTTTTAATTTGCCATCTTCACTAAAACTTGTACTTAATAGCTGAAATATTTTACTTTTTCTATAGATTCTCTACGCAGGATGAAGTTGACGTTTTAAATTTTTCTGCCTATTTTCATTGTCTTTTTATTCCTAATTTTCATGCCAAATTTATTATGATAGTTATCCAATTTAATCAGAAAATCCCATGGACTTGTACTTGTAATGATGTTATTTAGAAGTAAAGCGTCATCTGCATAAAGTAAAGAACTAAGATTAGCATCTAAAATTTTGTTATCAGGGTTAATGCCACCATACCATACCATCTGGCATTACAGCCTGTTGTGAGCCTTAGCCTCCTGTACAACTTGACTCCACAATCTTCTATCCTTGACTAGTCTTTCCCAGCCTTTCACTTTCATAGTAGTCAAGTCTTGGATTATGTTATCAATCCATCTTAATCTTGATCTTCCTTTTTTCCTTGTTGCATACATCTTCTCTCTCACTCTCTCTCAGTATTCTTCTTGGCATACGGAAGTCTTCCATTCTCTCTCTCTCTACATGACCCTAACCATTGCAATCTCTGTGCTTTTATGAACCTAACAATATCTTCTTCTTTTAGTATATGACTAATTTCTTTGTTGTACTGTATTCTCCATACATGTTTTCTTCAACAGGTCCATAAATTCTTCTTATAATCTTCCTTTCAAATTTCCTCAAATTGTCTTGGTCTTTTTCACTAAGAGTTCACGCTTCACTTCCATATGTAACCACGGGTCTAATGAGTGTTTTATATATAAGTATTTTAGTATTTCTGCTTATTAGCTTGCTTTTAAGCATGTTCATATTTGAATAATATGCTTTATTACCAGTTTGAATACGTTCTTTAATTGCTATAGTTGATTGGCCCCATTCTCTACAATATCTTCTAGATACTTCAATCTGGTCACCCCTTCAAAAATTTTCTGTCCAATTTGTAGATTTCGTGGTTTTCTTCTTATTTCTGAAATTGACATCACCATATATTTAGTTTTATTTACATTGATCTCTAATCCCATGTCATTGGTTTTTCTTTCCAGTTCATTATATACTTCAGTTAACTGTTTCTTAGTCCTTGACATGATGACTATATCATCAGCATTAGCACATAATTGACTTGATTTATTAAAAATTGTTCCCCTTTGATCTAAATCTTTAATCTCATAATGTAAAACTATAATAAATAATTTAATGTTTTAAGGATACTTGTGACATAAAGACTGAATAACATATGCACATAAACACAAGAAAGATATTTAATGAACCAAATATTTCGGTCTGGAAATAGCAGACCATCTTCAGTGGCACTACAAGAACAGTTTAAAAAACAAATAATAATAAATAAATAATAATAATAATAATGATGATATTTACCAGAACACCAGTTTATCCTTAATCCATAACCAACTTAAAGCTGCTAAACGTGATCTTGCTATTCACAGTCATCAATTTCTGATCTTCGCACCTATATTTCCACAAACTTGGATCCACATCTTTCACACATAGTTCTAAATGTGGCTAAATGTTCTACTCAACGAACATATAATAAGCTAAGTCAACATCTAAACCGAAAATATGAAGCTCTTTCATCTAAACAATTCAAGCCTTTCAAAACTCCAGATAATTGGATTGTCAATATATCCGGATGTCCTCTAACTGATAGCGAAACCCTCATCCTCTCAAAAGGACATATTTTTTCTATTGTTCCTAATAAGATCATATTTAGATTTCCTAGTTAACATTGAACGGAATCTCAGTCATCTAACTAGTGATAAAGCTAATGCTCTTCGCCTAGAAGTCACTTCTTCTCTACTTAAGGCCAAATTTCCTCCTTCCAACATATCTCTTTCTGAAATGAAATCTTTACAGTCCTTGAGAAAAAATAATCACCTCATTATCACCAAAGCTGACAAGGGGAAAGCAACAGTAGTTATGGACTCAGCAAATTACAGAAGAAAACTTTCTCTTTTACTTCGAGATCGCTCCACATATCAAGAACTTGATTATAATCCAACCAACAGACAACTAAAGAAATTAAATTCTCTCTTAGATGAAGTCATCAGTTTAGATAGAGACACAATTGAAAGACTTAAAGCTCATTTTGCAAGACCTCCTAGATTTTATGGTCTTCCTAAAATACATAAGATTGACTTTCCTCTTCGTCCAATAGTAGATTGTATTGATTCTCCTACTTACCGTATAGCTAAATATCTAGCTGAATTATAGAAATCTCACATAGGCAACTTTAGTTCCTTTCTTAAAAAACTCCTCAGATTTCTTAGAAAAATTTAAAAATGTCTCATTGCAACCTACAGATCTTATGGTGAGCTTTGATATAGAATCTTTATATACAAATGTACCTCTCAAGGAGACTTTAAAATTACTTGCTGACATCTTTCCGGAAGACATTATAAAACTATTAGATTTCATAATACACTCTGGATATTTAATATGTCAAAACAAATTTTACAGCCAAGTAGAAGGAATGGCTATGGGAAGTCCTCTCTCTCCTGCTTTAGCCAACTTTTATTTAGAACATCTAGAAAAAGTCATCTTCTCATCTATTTTCCCTCAACCATCCTTTTGGGTAAGATATATAGATGACATCTTTACTGTATGGCGGCACAACAAAGACTCCTTACCTTCTTTTTTCATCATCATCATCATCATCAAATTCCTGCCATGTACCCTCAAGGGGTGTACAGGATATGACAGTACTACATGAAAAAATTACATCATTACTAACTTCCTATCTGCAATTTTCCTCCAAATCAGTCTGTTACTTGTCAAGACTCCAACATTATCAGATCTTATATTTCTATCGTCTAGGGCACTTTGTACCGTATCAATCCACCTATATCTTGGTCTTCCTCTGGGTCGTTTTCCTGCCAACCTGGCAGAGAACACTTGTTTTGCTAATCTTTCCTCTCCCATTCTATTTAAGTGACCACCTGAGATTAGCTCTGCTAATGCATTCCTGGATGCTGACAATGTCAAGTTCTTTCCTAATATCCTCGTTTTTAATATGATATTGCCATTGATGTCATCTGTTCACGCCTATAATCTTTCTCAGGATTCTCATATCTGTGATCTCTAGTCTTTGGTCAAGTGTTTTACTTCTGACCCAGCTATCAGATCCATAAGTTAAAACTGGTTTGAACACTGGCTTGTATACAGCAAATTTAGTGTGAAGACTAATTTCTCTCTTATTCCATATGAATTTATTCAATTGACTTCCTACCATACCAGCTTTGTTGATTCTGTTGTCTATTACCATATTTAATTTACCATCTTCACTAAAATTTCTGCCTAAGTAGCTGAAATGATTTACTTGTTCCACAGGTTTTCCATTCACAACACAGTTGACATTTTCAATGATTCTGCCTATTTTCATTGTCTTTGTCTTTTTATTGCTGACCTTCATACCATATCTATTACAACAGTTATTCAATTTAGTCAGAGAATCTTGCAGACTTGTAGCGGATTTATTTAGAAGTATAACATCATCCGCATAAAGCAAAAAGCTGACATTAACATCTCCAATTTTGATATCAGGTTTAATACCACATTCCTTCATAATGTGATCCATATAGATAATGAATAACAGAGGGGATAATGTACATCCTTGTCTCACACCAGATTTAACATTAAACCATCTTCCTGTACTTCCTTCAATTCTAACTGCTGACTCACAACTCAAATAAAGACTAAGTATTGCTTGATATAATGCCCAATTGACACCATATAACTGTAGCGCATTGAATAGCTTCTCTCTTGGCACCTTATCATATGCTTTTTCCAGATCTACAAAACTCAAATAGAGATCTTTGTTATATTCCCATGATTTCTCCACCATTTGTCATAAAGTGAAGATCTGATCCTGACAGGCTCTATTTTGCCGGAAATCTGTTTGTTCTTCACCAAGCTTTTCTTCTACAATTCTTCTCAACCGTTTCTCAAGCATACTTGCATATATCTTACCAGGAACTCTCAGTAGGGAAATACCTCTGTAATTCGCACATTCAGTTTTATTTCCCTTTATATATATGGGTACTATGAGAGCTCTACTCCAATCATCGGGAATTTGTCCCTCTGTCCAGGCTTTCTGAACTATGCAGTGCAGCCACTGTAAGACTCTTATACCACCATACTTCAGCATTTCTGGTCGAATATCATCTACTCCTGCTGCCTTTCCACATTTCAAGCCTTTGATGGCTTTTTCTACTTCAAGTATGGATATGTATTCCTGACTGCATGCCTGGTCAGTGTTTTTTATCACTGTGATGTCAATCACTGCTTGTTTCATTTAGCAGTTTTTCAAAGTAATTACTCCATACTTCAAGGATATCTTTTTCTCCTGTTTTCATTTCGCCTTTATCATCTCTAATTCCTTTTACAGCACTCTTTCCTCCATTCCTAAGCTTCTTCAACAACCTCCAGAATATTTTGCCACCTTCTTGATATTTATTTTCTATATTCTTGCCAAAGTTCTCCCATGACTTTTGTTTAGCTAATTTTACACACTGTTTAGCTTTCTTACATTTGTCTCTGTATTCTGTAAGAGTAAAAGCTGACTTATTTGCCAGGAACTTTTGATATGCTTTCTTCTTTTCCTTCACTGCCTCTTTAACTTCCTGTGTCCACCAGGAAGTTCTGATTTTTTTATCCTTGCACACAACCTCACCACATGCCTCTCTGGCAGAATCAATCAATGTTTTCTTCAGAGTTTGCCACTGAATCTCCAAGGTTTGATTCATGTTCTCAAACTCTTTCATTTTCTTTTCAATAATATTTCTGTATTTTAGTCTACAGTTCACATCTGAGAGCTGCTCAACTTTTATTCGCTTTAAAACTTTCTTACATGTTATTCTTTTCAATATGAAATTCAATTTTATCCTGCTCAAGACTAAATAGTGATCATTTCCAATTTCAAATCCTCTGTACACTCTGGTGTCCTGCACCAGGGAGAAAACATCACTATCAACAATAACATAGTCAATGAGACTTTTCTTATTCCTAGCCTCTTCTCTCCATGTGAATTTGTGCACATTTTTATGTTGGAACATGGTGTTAGTAATAACCAGTCCATGTCCTGAGCAGAAATCCAACAGATATTTGCCATTATTATTAGCTTTGCTCTTTTCTCCAAATTTTCCCAAAATATTTTTGTATGTCTCACAATCATTTCCTACTCTACTATTTAGATTCCCAACAAGGACCAACTTTTCCTTTTTCATTGTGTCAGTTGCTTTTTCTAAAGCCTCAAAAAATTCCTCCACTTCTACCTTAGTAGAACCTTCTGTGGGACCATAGGCACAAATAAGTCTCATTGTCCAGTTCCCCATTCTCATATTTGCCCACATTACTCTACTTGAGACTGACTGCCATTCAAGAAGATTAGCCTCGTATTTTGTGTTGAATACTATGGCTACTCCTTCTTTTCCTTGATTGTAATTTCCTGAATATAACATTTTGTATTTATTGCTCAGAAAGATCTCACCAGTTTTGATCTTTTTTGTTTCAGTCACCCCTATTATGTCGATCTGGTACTTATCTAATTCCTCAGCTAGCTCCATTTCTTTGCCATTCAGGCTTCTTACATTGATAGTACCGATCTTTATCTCTGGTGATGTTGAGTTGGGGTTTGTTTTCAGATTTGTTCCAGTAGCTGACTTTTCGCTGTTCGCCCTGGTTCCCTGGCGAAAACAACGGGGGCCTTGTTTAACCGGGCGACGCCCCAGCTGACATGAAATTTTGTCATGTTGTACCATCATTTTTTATTTTGGTTTAACCAATAAGAATACAATTTGGTCGGCTAAATCCCAAATTGCCAGCCCATCCTCGTTCGTTCAGTATCAAAGTAGATACCCAACAGGGTGCACTACGAGAAGGTGAGGATTGGACATTAGGTGAGAAACCCTGGTCGGTTCTCTGCATTCCTTTAAAGGCTATGTGGAGGTCTCCTCTCAGTTATACAGCTTTGACCCTTAAGCACCCCTTCGAGCACACCTTCTTTTTTAAACAATATCAATTCCTTACATCATCATATAAAGTTTACTATGAAAATGGAAGAAAACAACCAGTTATCTTTTTTAGATGTTTTCCTCATTCGGACACCTTCAAATACTCTTACAACTACAGTTTACCGAAAACCAGTTATCTTTTTTAGATGTTTTCCTCATTCGGTCACCTTCAAATACTCTTATAACTACAGTTTACCGAAAACCAACGTTCACAGGTCTTTATATTCTTAAAGAATCAGCCCATCATCCTTGTCAAAAAAACAGGAATCATAAAATGTCTAATCAGAAGAGCCAAAACTAATTGTTCTACTTCTAATTTTCTACAGAAAGAGCTTTCTACTATCCAACAACACATGAAACTCGATGGTTTTTCCAAAAAGAGTACATGACATCTTCTCGATTCTTATAATCCATCACAAAACAACGAAGATTCACTACGTCGAGTTCCAATTCCTTACATTTCCAGGATTTCAGAGCCTATCACAAGAATTCTGAAGAAATATGAGTTAACAGCTACGTATTCACCTATTAACAAATTATCTTCCTATTTTCCTTCTCCTAAAGACAAACGCTCAACTATATCTCTTCCTGGAGTTTATCAAATCCCTGCAACTGTGATCTCTCCTATTTTGGACAAACTGGATGTTCTCTTGAAAAAAAGAATCCAAGAACATCAATCCTCCATTCATCACAACAAACTTGAAAAATCTTGATTGGCTCAGCACGTGATCGAAACTATAATAAAGCATCCTTTGGTCAAAAAGTCGCTTCTTACATAGATCCTGTTATAAATTTGAACGTTTATTCAAAGAAAGTGTAGAGGCCTTATTCCATTGTCCTAACTGAATCGGAATGACTGTATATCTATATCAAATATCTGGGAAAGTCTAATCAGGATTACTCATTAATTCATATTAATTTTATGTTATTTAATATTATTAATTAATATCTTTATTTCAATCATGTCTCTGCTTAAAAATATTCCCTTTAATACTTAGTGATATAACATCACACGGCTTGTTCTATTTTTAAATGATCTATTGTTTTATTATTCCACCTTGTATATATATATATATTTTTTTTTTAAAACTGTTTCTGTAGTGCCACTGAAGATGGTCTGCTATTTCCAGACTGAAATATTTGGTTAATTAAATATCTTTCTTGTGTTTACGTGCATATATTATTCACTATAATAAATAATGTTGTTGATAGCGCATCTCCTTGTTTTACGCCTTTATTAAATTCGAAGGGGTCTTCATGGTCATCATTACTAATCTAATTAATTTTGGTAGTATCTCCAATTCTTTCATAGCGTTTTGCAGACTATCTCTGTTTAGACTGTCAAATGCTTGTTGAAGTCTATAAATAACATATGTAGGTCTATTGCATGCTCAAAGGTACTTCTGTTTGATCTAAATCCACACTAATATTCTCCTATTTTCTTTTCTGTAATTTCTTTAAGCCTGTCATTTATTATGGATATAAGAATTTTATATACTACATTAAGTAACGTAATACCCTTGTAGTTACTACAGTCAAATTGATCTCCTTTTTTTATAAATAGGACAGATTATGCCAACATTCCAACTGTCTGGCATTTCTTCCTTGGACCAGATTGTGTGAAAATATATCCTGTAGTACAAAACATATTGTATCCCATCCATGTTTCAGTAATTCTGCAACTATATTATCTTCTCCTGGTGCTTTATTATTTCTCAATTTTTGTATTTTAGCTTCAGTTTCACTAGTTCGGTGGTTTTATAAGGGTATTCTCTTCTACATCAATGTGCTTTCTTGTTTCTAATTGAATATTTTCCCCATTTTCTTCTCTATTTAATAAATCCTTAAAATATTCTGCCCATCTCTATCTCTACTATTTTATTTTCCTCTCCTAATAAAGTTTCTTTCTTATCTTTACATCCACTAATTCTTGGTTGAAATCCTTTTTTCATTTTTTGGACGGCAGCATAAAATTTTCTACTTTCATTTTGAGTATTAAGTTGTTCTAATTATTTAAGTTAAGGGATATTACATCTCATATTGTTTCATAGCCGAATAAGAAACTCATTCATGCCGAATATAGAATCCTTGAATATTGAAGCCTTTGGCTCTTCATATAATTAGTAATTAAGTTGTTCTATTTCTTTTAACTTAGAAGAAAAGCAAATAATATACTAAAAAAAAAGAAAATGATTATGGAATGAACATTATCTTTTTTTTTTTTTTAGTATATTATTTGCTTTTCTTCTAAGTTCGTTTATCTCTCCCAATTACTTTTAGTGTTTAGCTGTCATTTGTGCTCTGGCTCTGTTCTTCTCTTTTATAGCTGCATCACATTCTTCATCAAACCATTTTTCATTATGAGTTCTTTTCTTTTCACCTTTCATTTCAGCAGCTGCTTCTTTAATCATATTTTCTACTCTATTCCATTTTCCATCAATACTATTGAATCTATCAGCTATGTTATTTTCAGTTTTATTTAATTTAGTTTTCAAGTTATCTTGGTATTTCTTAGCTTCCTTTACATCATTACTAAGTTTATCGATGTCCCATAACCCAGCCTTCTTTTTTGTCATCTTTATCATATTTGATAATCTTTCTCTTATAATCATTTTCACGAGGTAATGATCGCTGTCACAATTAGGACCTCTACAGCTCCTGACATAAATGACAGAGGAGAAATTGATATCTTGAGACTAAACATGATCAATCTGGTTTACTTCGTTCATGCCTGGTATCCTCCAAGTTCCCAGGTGAATTGTTTTATGTGCAAACAATGTGCTTCTTATGAATAATTTGTTTCTGATTGCAAATTGCATCAGTAAATCACCATTTTCATTGTTTTTGTCATGTAATGTAAATATTCCTGCCACTTGCGTTTGATTTTCATCTCTCCCAATCTTAGCGTTAAAGTCTTCTATGATTAATAGAATATCATACCTTTGTGTCTTGCAACAAACTTCTTCAAGTTGCTCATAAAATCGATCTTTATCAATTTCTTCTTTCTCCTCAGTTGGTGCATGAGCTGAAATGACAGTAATGTTTCTAAATTTCCCTTTTAATCTTATTTTGCATATTTGGTCACTAATGGCTTTGTATTCTAACATACTTTTCCTTGCTTACTATGAAAGCAAGGAAATAAGGAAAGAGCTGACTAGTTCGTTCATTGGGACCACTATAAATAACACTATAATGCTGTTAATCAATTCTCCCCTGTCCTTGCCATCGCATTTCTTGTAGTGCAATGAGGTCTATTTTATTTCAGCATTTCATTAGCAACTTCATTCATCTTTCCTATTTGTTTCATTGTCCTTACATTCGATGTTGCCATTTTGATATCTCTTCTCCTTATTTTATTCTTATTTTTCTGTCTATTTCGTAATCCAATCATATGCTTTTTTCCATTCCAGGTTGGTTGCCATTGAGTACTTTTCAGAGGTTTCGTTTGTATCAGTTTCGTAGCAACAAATTTTTTATGTGATTGGGTTGCCAACCCAATGCACAATCCTCCTCCTTCATCCAGGCTTGGGACTGGCTGCAGTGATCACTACTCATAGTAACCACCTTCAGGCAGAGTTGGGTTAATGCCACTTTTCTTCTTAATGTGATCCATATTGATAATGAATAACAGTGGAGATAATGTGCCCTCTTGTAGTACACCTGGGTTAACATCAAACTATCTTGTACTTCAATTCTAACTGCTGACTAACAACTCAAATATAGACTAAGTATTGCTTAGTATAATGTCCTATTTACTCCATATAACGTTAGCATTTCGAACATTTCTTTTGGCACCTTATCATATGCCTTTTCAAATCTGCAAAACTTAAATATAGGGCCTTGTTATATTTTCATGATTTCTCAATTATCTGTCTTAAAGTGAAATTTGATTCTGTCATCTACTATTTTGGCCTAAATCTAGCCTGTTCTTCTCCAAACTTTCCTTCCACAATTTTTCTTAGCTATTTTTCAAGTATATTTACATAAATCTCACCTGAAACATCCAGTAGGGTGTTCCAGGTAAGACTTATCTCTGTAAGAAATATCTCTGTAATTCTCACATTCAGTTTTATTTCCCTTTTTATAGATGCATTCAATGAGAGTTTTACTCCCATCATCTGGAATTTGAACCTCTGACCAGGCTATCTGAATTATGAAGTGTAGTCAATGTCAAACTTTTATGCATCTATATTTGAGCATTCCTGGTTCAGATATCATCTACTCTAGATGACTTTCCACTTTGCAGGTTTTTGATGGCTTTTTCTACTTCAGGTATCAATATGTATTTCTGATTGCATTCCTGTTGAGTGTTTTCTACTACTATGCTGTCACTGCTCATTTCATTTAGCAATCTTTCTAAGTATTTATTTCAGACAAGTGAAATATTTTTATTGTCAGTTTTCATGTCACTTTTGTCATCTCTAATTCCTTTTCCAGTACTTTTTCTTCCATTTGTAAGCTTTTTTTAAATAGCCTTCAGAATATTTTGTCATCGTCCTGATATTTATTTTCTATATTCTCACCAAAGTCTTTCCATGGTGTTTTGTTTAGCTAGTTTTATGCAATTGTGTCCTGAACTATCAGGAAGATTGAGTTTATGGCCATCATGGATTTTGAGACTTCACTTCAAAATTAAGGTAGACAAGTGCCACCATCTTTTGATCCCAAACTCTTAACTTGTATTGTTATCTGATGTAGTATTCTACAGTTAGTTTCTTGAGCTCCAGGATTACTAACTATAGTTTCCTTCGTCAGTCCTCGGATCAGGCAAATATATAACTCCAATAACTCCAGAACTGGCCAAAAAAAATTGGATTTAAACTTGGTAGGTACATTTTGAGCCACCCTGTGTGTGTGTGTGTGTGTGTGTGTGTGTGTGTGTGTGTGTGTGTGTGTGTGTGTGTTTAAATCCAATTTTCTCTGCAATTAGCTGATATAATTAGAAAAAAACTTGACCGACTCATTATAGCCATCAGGCTCTTTGCGTTTCATAAAAGAATGTATCAGAACAATCTAAAGACTTTGGAGGAGCTAAAGTCATAATAATATAGCATTAAATTTGGTAGGTTTATTTTGGACCACCCTGTATATTACATATTTCTAGTATATTTCATATTTAGTATATTCATATTTTAAAAAAAAGTGGAAAAAAAAAAATATTAATTCAGGAACACTACCAGTTTTGTTTTTGGACTTCTAAATTGATAAAAGTTTAAATCGTAATTTATATTTAAGACACAGATAAAAGCACTGAAATCTTGTTAACTAATATAGTAAACTTTAAAAAAATTGGGGTAGTGAATTCAGGATAAACCAGCATGTAACAGCATACAAAATGGATTCATTATTTTACAGTTAGTATTATTATATGGGTATCTCCATGGAGTCAGCAGATTTATTTTAAGAGATCCACACTAATCTTTATACACACAGTAAAGGTTAGTGTGGGTCTTATCAACTGTCAGAGCATTTACAACCATTTCTGACAATCCATTGCTGCTCTCCAACCAAAATATCTAGTTCACTCACACTTACCATACTCTTACACAATTTTCAGCGGTGACAGCTAGTACTCTCTCTCTCATGTATACTGAAAAATTTGTTTTGTGTCAATCTTATAGAACCTCCTTTAGTATCTTATAAGTTGCATCATGTCCTCCCTTTTCTGCCCATCAACTAAACTTTGCAACCTGCCCAGCTTCTAAATGAAAGATGTCTGGGCAGAATGCTCTCTATACTCATAGGGAGCATTGCATAGACTTGTCACCAACTTGGTTATACATCTCTGCATCCCCTCCTCCACCTCTTGATCCCCAAGAAAGCCAAATGAACAAATCTGTGCACAGTAGTCAAAGTGCAGTCAAATCATAGCTTTGATCTCTTAGTTTGCAGTTTGAGTGTAAAAGGATGTTGAGTAACTGTTGCTCGATCTCTTAGTTTGCAGAAATGGGGTGGGCATAATAGATACCAGTTCTGTTGAAAAGTGACTGTGGAAATATCTGTAGAAGAGAGAATAGCAAGATAATAATCTTGCTATCTTTGCTTGTTGATGTGTTTTTCATCATCCAAGTAATCACCCAACTTTTTTCCACTCCTACACACGAGAAGTCACACGACCTGTAGCAAATAAATGCTAAGTGCGTTGTGGTCAAGAGCCAGGTATAATCTGTTGACATTCTTCTTGTAGATCTGTAGCTGTAGTCATTGGGAAATACTTTCTGGGGAAGGATGTTTTACAGAACCGAGGTGGATGGAATGAAAGATGACTGGGAGTAACAGTCTCATTGAGTTTGCAGTTCGAGTGTAAAAGGATGTTGGGTAACTGTTGCTCGTGTTCCTGTAGATTTAGCAGAAATGGGGTGGTGGGGTGGGCATAATAGATACCAGTTCTGTTGAAAAGTGACTGGAAATATCTGTAGACGAGAGAGACAATGCAGAAACTGATTGTCTTTGAGACAGCAACTGAATAGAGTCTATGAGAGAGAGGTCTTCAATCTGTTGAATTGCTCTCTTCAGGACTGCATCAAGAATTTTTAGTTTTACCTTCACCACCCCAAATACGAGAGCAGTATTCCAAGGTTTGGCAGATTTGAGACTTGTATAGAGTAAGAAAGGCTTGAGAGAAGCGATGTCTTGAGTGAAAAGTATGCCAAGTTTACTTGAGCTGAAGATGCTGTGCAAGTGATGTAATTATGCTATGAAAAAGTAGGAGTGAGAATCACTCCAAGATGAGAGATCTGGTCTTGTGGTAAATAAATAAGTTCTTTTTAGTGAGAAAACAGGAAAACTGTGCCTTAAAAGCATTAATGGTTATGAAGCATATTCTGCTAACCTTGAACAAGTATGGTTGCATTAATTTGCCAAAAATTTGGGGGACTGTTATCTTAATATCCACTTCTACACAACCATAATACTTCTTTTTGACAACAAAGATATTATAGTTCAGAAAAAAAAAAAATTTATTATGTTTCTGAATTTGTTGCTAATATGGGCTTCTAATTTCTAGGCCATGGAAGATGAAATTGCAAGTCATGAGCAGCAGTTGCAGGATGTAATGCAGATTGGACAAGATCTTATATCTGCTCAACATTTTGGTGCAGACCGCATCAGACATAGAATTAATGAAGTGGATAGCATGTGGGATCATTTGAAGGAACTACAAGCCCTTCGAAGTCAAAGGTTGGCTGAAGCTGTGGATTATCATCAGGTATTGAAATGAAATTTTTTAAAATTAAATCACATAAAATAACATTTTAGGTTTTTTTTTTCTGTTATGCCTGCTGTTGAATTATAGTCATATTGCAACTAGTTATCATATTATGAATTTTCTCTCCAAGAGAACTATTTCAGTTGTAAAAAAGAAGCAGATAATTTGTGTGCAAATTAACTTAATTAGTAAATTAACTATTTTGTAATTTCATAAGTTTAGAACAGTTTTAACTCATGTAGTTCATTTCATAATTTTTAAAGTAATTCATTTTGGAAGGAAAGTGAACTTACTGGCAGTAGGCTTAATGTCCATGGTGAGTAACACATAATTCATTCATTCATTTGGTCTACAAAGGTATCACTTCACTTAGGTTACGATTATCTTCTAAAGTAGTGACTGATTTTATTAAAATAACTTCACCATTAATTGTACATACACAGTAATCGACTATATCAGGAAGGCGATTTATCATTCTGATAATTGAAGATCAATTACATGGTGCTGACCAGACATCATTGTTTGTCATGCAAGAGTCAGATAATTGAAGGGTCATTGTTTTGAAGGTCAGATAAACAGTAGATTACCATTTGTGTGTGTGTGTGTGTGTGTGTGTGTGTGTGTGTGTGTGTGTGTGTGTTATTTGTAAGATCAGCGATTAACATATTGAAATCTTGTCTTTTATAGAGATGATATTACTCAAAGGTAAAATTAAAATACTCTTTTGCAACAGTGCACTAATATTTATTAGTATTCAGCTTACTGTTTCATTTTTCTATTGGAGAATATCAGTAATCAGGAGCAATAAGTTCTTATATATCCCATAAAATATATATGTCGAAGAATGAAGGGAGTAGATTCAATTAACGGTTGGAAGAAGGATTGATAATTAGAAAGTTGAAGTTCATTCATAACAAAATGATCAATCAGACTGGAAACTTCTAATTAAGATAATACTAATTTCTTCGGTAGTTGCCAAAGAAATTACTGCTATCACTGTTGTCAAGAAGTATTCAAAATAAAAAGCATGTGTATTTAATAAAAGCTAGGATCAAGATGTATACATTAAAGCTTATTTACAAAGCAATTAACATTTTTAACTATTCAAAGTACAAAATTGTTTTTACCATTAACAATGAACTATAGAACTTATTAAAACATAGAACCATATCCACACCATATTATTATGGCACAATGTACATAAATTTAACTGCCAATCTGGCTGCAACATTTCTTACATTGGATGCACCACCTGTTTTTAAAAATCTCATGTAATTTAATGTTACCATGTTGTGATTTTCCTATATCCCTTTTTTTTTCCTATAACCAAAAAAAAAAAAAAAAAAAAAAAAAAAAAATCAAAACAATATAAACAAAAATGTTACCATGGGGGGGGGGGACAAAAAAAACATATCCATCAAATTGAGAAGACTCCATTATTGATTTCCAGGATAATAGCCAGTTATGTTGCTTTGAATGCAATTGTTATAAGAACTGACCAATACACTATTACTACCAAAATATCCTATATCATCTTGGCTTCATGGCTAAATAGAATAAATTGCTTCCTGTTACTCTCAAATCAGCCCAATTTCCTTTAACTCCTTATTCTGCTAACCTCATAACAAGCTTACAGCAAAGTTTCAGAAGCTCATAGCAAGTTTTCACCTTCTCTGCTGTTGGAGAGAGGGTAAAAGTGAAAAGAAGAGGAGGAAGAAGAATTAAAACAGTATTAAATGTTTAATAACACGAAATGACAAGAGTGGCTTGTCATGCATTCTTACAGGTTTTTAATTTTTTCTATCCTTTTTCTTTTTAAATTCTTAATTTTTAAGTTGTCTTTTATCATTTTTATTTATTTATATCTTCACTCTTGTCATTTCATGTTATTAAACATTTAATACTGTTTTTGACATCATTATCAAATTCCATACTAAATATATATTTGGTTTAATCCTTTATCCAAGTGTAAGCAAATGATGTTTGCACCTGAAGTAATTTTAGGACTGGGGCAACTCATGGTAAAGGTGGTATAAGTTCTGATCACTTGCCTTAGTATCACATAATGCAAAGCACATCTCCTTGCAGACATGTATAATGCTATGCATTAAGGGAAGGGTCACTATCCAGATGGTTTCGACCTTTATTGAGGTCTCATCAGTGGAAGCCAGACCCAGAGGTGGTGAAGTAATGCAGAAGTCATATCACTATATACTAGTTGCCAAAAGGTGTTAATAATAAAGTGCTGACACCTTTTGGCAAATGGTATATGGTGATATGACTTCTGCATTACTTCCAGCTTAGTATCACCACCTCTGGGTCTGGCTCCCACTGACGAGACCTCAATAAAGGTCGAAACCATCTGGATAGTGACCCTTCCCTTAATGCATAGCATTATACATGTCTGCAAGGAGAACTTTGCATTATGGGATACTAAGGCAAGTGATCAGAACTTATACCACGAGTTGCCCCAGTCCTGAAAATACTTCAGGCGCAAACTTTGGTTGCTTACACTTGGATAAAGGATTAAACCAAATATATAATTGGTAGCATAGCCAAGTGAAAAACTTCCATCAACCATACCAAATATAACTCTGTCTTCATTTCCAAAAAATCCAGGTATGTCTAAAACTTCATACTCCTAATATATAAAATTTATTTTCCTTACCAACTTGTTTTTAGTAATTTATACTTATTAATGTGGTTAAAACATACTCATACCATGTTGAGGAGGAGTTCCATTCTAGTTAAATACAATTTGTAGTATACATCTTAACATCTAATTTCAGAATGACAAGAAATATTTTATGAACCCTATATCATAATTTGCTAGAATAAATTTTTCATACAATTAAAATTAGAACAAACTTTCAGTTTTTGAAACTTAGGTGTTGTGAACATATGGTAGAAAGTGATAGACTGCATCTACTGTTGAATGACAGGGATCAATAGGATTCTTCACATGTATCAGTCAATGTCTTTTGAACTCTGATTTTCTTGCATGATAATAAGTATCTGGTTATGAGAGTATTTCATAAGATATGTAGAAGATGGGTTATGTCTTCCTTTATCCACAAAGAAATAGTATTTTAATTTTCTTAAAAGTATTCTTTATGGAGAATTATGCATTAAGATAAGTATTTTAATTATCATCATAAAATTCCCTATATGAACCCACAGGGGATGTACAGGATACTATGATAGTACTACACAAAAAGTTTACATCAAAACTAACTTCTTTTCAACAATTTTTCTCCAAATTAGTCTGCTATCTGTCAGGAATCCAATATTGTCAGATCTTATATTTTGGTCTTCTAAGGTACTTAACTGCATCAGTCTACCTAGATCTCGGTAGACTCTCTGGTCTTTCTTCTGCTATCTTTACATCAGGCACCTTCTTCTTTGGGGAGAAAAACCCTGCAGTCCACACCCAAGACTGGCTAACTTGGTTATGTCTGAGAATGATCCTGAGCTCATCAAATCCAGGACACTCCTTTCCCAAGCATATGGTTGTGAAGTGCATAGCCACTCGGCTAACCGTGCAGACATCAGACATCTGCTTAGCTAATTTTTCCTCTCTCATTCTGTTTAAATGACTATATACCACCAGAGATTAGCTCTATATACACATCCCCTGAATGATGCTAATAATGTCAAGTTATTTCCTAATATTTCACTTTTAATATAATTCTGCTGTTAGTTCATACTCCTAATATTTCTCAGAACTCTCATATCTGTGGTCTCATGCCTTTTGATTGATCATTTCTAACATAGCTCTTACATCCATAAGTTAACATTTTTGAACACACACTCTTGTGTACTGATAGCTTAGTGTTTTGACTAATTTTTCTCTTATTCCATATACACTTGTTTGGTTCACCTCCTACCATAACAGCTTTTCTAATTCTGCTGTCATATTTAATTTTCCATCTTCACCAAAAATTGTGCCTAATTAGCTGAAATGTTTTATTTGTTCTGTAGGTTCTCGTTCATGATGTAGTTGATATTTTCAGTGTTTCTGCCATTTTCATTGTCTTTGTCTTTTTATTGCTGCATTTCATACCAAATTTATTATAGCAGCTAATTTAGCAGTTTAGTCAGGGAATCCTGCAGACTTGTACTGAATTTAGAATGATGACATCATCTGCATAAAGTAAAGAGCTGAGATTAACATCTTTCATTTTAATATCAAATTTAATGCCACTTCGTATTGAGATCCAGGTGATGAATAACAATGGCGATAATATACCAGGTGTATCCTTCTCCCTCATTTAACATGAGGCGATCTTCCTGTACCATCTTCAGCTCCAACTGGTAACCTACAACTCAAACATAGGTTATGTATTGATTGATATAATGGCCTATTTACACCATATAATTGTAGCATTTTAAACAGCTTTTCTCCACATGCCTTTTCCAGTCTACAAAACTTAGATAAGTATTCTTTTATTTCGATAATTTCTCAACTTTTTGTCTCAAAGTGAAAATTCTTCCATATTTCTCTGTTTTTTTATTTATTTATTTATTTTTTAATAGATGAGTACTATGAAAGTTCTACTTCAGTCATCTGGAATTTAGCCCTGTGATCATTCTTGAATTTTACAGTGTAGCCACAGTAAAACCTTTACACCTCTGTATTTGAGCATTTCTAGTTGAATATTATCTACTCCAGCTGCATTTCCATATTTCAGGTTTTTTATCGCTTTTTATCTAGTATTGTATTGGCATGTACTCCTGATTGTATTGTTCTTGAGTGTTTTTTACCACCATGCACTTGTTTCATTTAGTAATCTTTCAGAGTAGGAATTATTTTGAAATTCGGAATATTTTTATATTCAATTTTTATATCTCGGATGCTGGTTAAATGAAGAATGCAGTCCAGAAAGAAATAAAATAAAATAGAATTGAAATGACAAGAAAACATTTTCTCCTGATGAAATCAACACTGTGTAACAGCAATTTAAATTTAGAGCTTAGAGTATGCATGGTTAAATGCTATGTGTGATCTGTATGGTGCAGAAACTTTGACTTTGAAGACAACATCAATAAAAAATTTGAAACCTTTGAGATGTGGTTATACAGACAAATGTTCAAAATCCCATGGACAGCAAAAACGTCCAATCAGGAAATACTGGAACAAATGGGAAAATCACTAACTTTTAGATACCATAAAAAGAAGACAAACTGCTTATCTTGGTCACCTACTTTGCAAAAAAATATAAGATACTTCAATTGATTATAAAAGGGAAGATAAATGGAAGAAGAAGAGGACAAGGAAGACAAAGAAAATCTTGGCTGGTAGACATCAGATTGTTCAGAGTGGCTGAGGATTGCCCAAAATTTGACAAGGTGGTCACAGACTTCTGATAGGAGATGGCACTCAAAGAAAAAGAAGATGTCACCTGTATCATCTTTGATTCCTTTCTTCAGTACTCTTTTCTCCATTTTTAACTTTTCTTGATAATCTCTAGAATATTTTGTCACTTTCTTATGTTTATTTTTTTTATGTTCTTAACAGTCTTCCCATGACTTGTTTAGCAAGTTTTTCATATCGCTTGCTTTCCTACATTTTTCTCGATATTCTTTATATAGCACATACTGTGATTTACTTGCCAGAAACTTTCAATGCACTTTCTTCTTTTCCTTGATTGCTTCTTTAACTTCCTGAGTCTAACATGGAGTTCTGGTTTTCTTTCCATGAAGACAACCTTGCTGCATGCCTCTGTGGTTGAATCAGTTTTTCAGGGTGTGCCAGTGAATTTCCAAGGTTTGGATCTTATTTTTAAACTCATTTTTTCTTGTGTAATGTTTGTGTATTTGAGTCTGCAATTCACCTATGAAAGCTGCTCAACTTTCATTCTTTTTAAGACTTAGTTCCTGAAAGTGATAGCAAAGTCCATTTATTGAAATAAAAATAATTGAAAATAACTTAATTTTTTTTAAAAATTATTTCTAAATTAGATTACAAATCTGACTAGATTTTGTATTGATTGATTCCAGTAGCACTTTAATCTTTTATTTACTTTTATTAACATGAAAGTTTCACTTTCTTTATAAAATTATAAAATATCCATAATAGCATTTTTAAATATTAATATTTGCTTTTTTTCAGTGTAAATAATTGATATCTTCAGCATCAAATCCAAAGAATTTCATGCTGCGATTCTTATGACTCTATCACAGTCTAGAATAGATTCATGAAGTACCAAGAACTTTTTAAAATATATGTCACCCAAATCTTTCACATTTCAAATCTTTTTCAATTTTTGAATCTTGTTTCTTTTTCCATTTTCCTCTTATTTCATTTTTGCTTATGTAAAATTTGTGTATTTGAGTCAACAGTTCATCTCTGAAACCTGCTCAACTTTGATTCTTTTTAAAACTCTTTGTTTTCTGTATGATATTCAATTTTATACTGCTGAAAACTAAATGGTTATCACTCCCTATTTCAAATCCTCTGTATACTCTTGTGTCCTAAACTAACATTATGATATCAGTATCAGCAATGACATAGTCACAGAGTCTTTCCTTATGTGTTGCATCTCCTTGTGTCACTATCTACACTCTCATAGTCACTGAGACTTTTTGTATTTCTTGTGTCATCTCTCAAGGTGAATTTGTGCACATCTTTATGTTGGAACATGGCATTAGTAATGACTTATCCATAAAAGTTGGTGAAAGGTAATGAGTGTAGGCTGAACAATTATTATGGTAGACTGTAACTATGGGGACATTGATTGAAGGGGGCCCGGCAAAATGGAAGTGGGATTTATACAGTTGCTTAGGGATAATTACATGAATTACATGATAATTACAAACAAGGGGTTTGAGGGTGTTGGATCTGATAGGAGCATCAGAAGATGTATCAGTAACCAAGTTAGGCACTTTGCCTCCAATTGGAGGAGAGTGACCATACAGTCTTGTTCTGGGAAGTTGCCAAACACGTGGAGTTCTCTGTGAAGAAGGGGAGTTTATGATCATCTACAAGACTGGTGATTATGACAGACTTGGGAGTCATCTTGGAATGGTGCCATGGCTTAAGAAGCTACAAGGAAAGAATGTCATTAGCGCATGGCAAGTGGTCAGAGATTGCTTGAGAGTAGCAGTATCAGACTGCATACCCAAGGTCAGGAGGATAAACTAAGTTGGAATTAAGTGGATGAGTAGGGATATAAAGCAAGGGCTGCAAAAAAAATAAAACATTGTGGAGGAAATATAAAGAAAAAAGTGAACAGCATACTCATGAACAGTACAAAGTGTAAGCAGGATGGGCAATAGTATGGTAAGGAAGGCCAAATCAGACTATGACAGAGAATTATGCAATCAGGCCAAGGTAAAACCAAAAGAGTTTTTTCATTATGTTGCAAGTAAGAGGGAAAATGCCTATGGTAGAATGACTTTAAACAATGCTCATGGTAGGAAGATGACTTAACCAAAAGAAATAGTTGAATTGCTGAGTGCACTTATGCAAATTTAAAGAGATGCACACACACATCAGCATTGAGATAGATCAACAGGAGGTGTTGAGTATATTAAAAAATATGAATATGAACACAGCAGTGGGACTGGATGGCATATCATCTCATATACTATGTGAATGTGCAAGAAAATTGGCATTGCCTCTGACATTGTTCAATGTAGTTACATCTCTGGCATGGTTCCAAGGGAGTGGAAAGATAGTACCATTGTATAAAAGTAGATGCAAGACAGAGGTAGCAAACTACAGACCAATCAATATACCAAGAGTGGTTGTTAAAAGTATTGGAAAAGTTGGTGAAAGGTAAAATACAACAGTGGGTGGATAGGGATGCGATACTTTATGGTGGACAGCATGGCTTTGTAAAGGTTCTGTCTTAGTAACTTATTCACATTTTAAAATAAAGCAGCAGAATTGGATAAAGGTAATGGCTGCACTATGATACTGCTCGACTTTGCCAAAGCATTTGACAGAATACCACATGGAAAACTATTACAAAAACTGGAGAGGATGAGAATGGATATGAGGCTAGTAGCATGGATAGGGGAATGTCAGGGACAAACGCCAGAAAGTAGTATGTGGTAGAGTGGAGTCTAGGAGAATGATATGATTAGTGGAGTACCTCAGGATTCAGTACTAGGGCTTGCTACTCTTTAATTTGTATATCAGTGATATAGGGAAAGATTTAAGAGGGGGGGGGGATATTCAGTTGTTTGATGATGTGAAACTGCAGAGAGCAATAATTGATAAAGGTATCCTCTGTAGATATCCTGTAGGATGATTTAAATAAATTGGCATTGTGGGCAAAGGATAATGATTGTCAGTTTAATGCAAAATGTAAGGTTATGCAAATTCGGGTTGAAAAAGTTGCATATGGTGTATCAGATTGACAGTATTGGTTTGCAGGAAATTAATGAGGCTAGGGACTTGGGTATGACAGTGGACAAAGAGTTAAAGTCCAGTGGACAAAGTGCAAAAGTTGGTAAAATAGCTCAACGAATTACTTGGACATTGAAAAACATGCTAACAAGTAAAGATAAGGATGTTATCCCTTTTTATGATGCTATGATTCAGCCACATCTCGACTACTGTGCACAGATCTTGGGTACCAGAAGGTGGTCGAAAATATTCAGAGACGAGTGATCAAGATAGTGACAGGTCTGTGGAATACTCCATACAAGGATAGGTTGAAGGTTTGTGGGTTACAGAGTTTAGTTATTAGGCAGAAGGGGCGGGGGGCATTATAGAAACTTTTAAGATATTAAAGGGGTTTCATGAAATTGATGCAAGCAAACTTTTTCAATATATGATAAATCGTCAGAGAACTAGGGGGCCATCCGTGGAAATTGTATAAGAGTGTGGTTAGTAGGGATGTGTTGACCAGATTTTTTGCATGAAGAGTGGTGGGTAAGTGGAAAGGAATGCCAGAATTGGCTCTGAGTTCCCTGACGGTGAATGAATTCAAGGAGAGGTATGATAGGATTTGTGAGATGGTTTGATTTGGGTCTCTCCCATGATGTCTCTGGACTCCATGGAGATCCCTTAAATAACAATAATAACAATAATAATATCCAGAATTGAAATTTAGTAGATACTTACCATTATTGTTAACTTTGCTCTTTTCTCCAAATTTTCTGAAACATTTCTGTGTCTTGTGATCATTTCCTACCCTGCTGTTTATATCTATAACGACTAGCTTTTTCTTTTTGTCAGCTGCTGTCTCTAATGTTTTGAAAAATTTCTCCACTTCCTTAGTGAAATCTTCTGTGGGATCATAAGCACAAATAATTCTCATCGTCCAATTTCCTATTCTGATATTTGACCACACTGCTTTACTGGATATTGCTTGCCATTCAAGATTATTATCTCATATTTAGTGTTTAATAATGTAGCTACTACTTTTTTTCATGATCATTATTGCTTGATTGTAATATCTTGTATTTGTTGATTAGAAAAATCTCTTCTTTTATGTTCTTGGTTTCAGTAATATCTGTTATGTCACTCTGATACTTTATCCAGTTCTTCTGCCAGTTCCATTTATTTTCTGTTGATATTGATGGTGCCAGTATTGAATTCTGCTGATTTTGAGTTGGAATTTGTTGCAGTAGCTGACTTTTTACTGTTTGCTTTCATTGTTTTCATCAACGACAAAAACAATGGAGGCTTTGTTTCAGTAAGGAGATACATTGAGTAGACATGTTAATTAAAATTATAATAACGGAATTAACTCACGTAAAATATTATTTATTAGTAGAATTTTTGCCTGAGTTTCACTGGCATTTTCAGTACATGTAAAAAGCCAAACATTAACTTTAAACTGACAATTCCAAAAGGCACCACCTAAGTAGCTAATGTAAGATAACTAAAAAGGTCATTAAATTTCCTAACTTATTTTAAAAAAAAACAAATAAATAAATTACACACACACACAATTAAAAAAGTTAGGAAAGATTAGCTAATTTAAAAAGTACCATCCTCCTACAAAGGGGGATAGATGTAGATCATCGGATCTGTTTAAGTTAAGAGAGTGAAGTAAAGTTTTACATGTTGCTTTATAAAGCTGTTCCATGAGGAACCAACTTTTGTGAAGGACTCTTGTCTTGTTCTAATGAACTCTGTCTAGTTTGAATATGCAAGTCCCAGACTGTTCGGGTTTTGAGTCCCTCACAAAAGTCGGTTCCTCATGGAATGGCTTTATAAAGAAATATGCGAAACTTTACTTCACTCTCCTAACTTAAATAGGTCTATGTTTATCCCCTTTGTGGGAGATAGTACTTTTTAAACCAGCTAATCTTGCCTAACTTTTTTAATTGTGTATATACGAGGTAGTATCAAAATGTTTCAAGACTAGTTTTGTAACACGTCAACAGATGACAGCACAAGGCTGCACACAATCACAGGGAGCACCGACCTTCAAAAGTCAGTGTGCCAAAAGACATCATCCTGTGTACATTGGGAGCTGTGCAACTGGTGCTATTCTGACCACATGCGTTACCATGTCTGCGATTTCATTATGGACAGCAAGTTAGAACAAAGAGTGAACATGAAATTCTGCATGAAACTGGGCAAATCTGCCATAGAGATGTTTGACATGATTCGGCAAGTTTATGGCGATGCTGCAATAAGTCGTTTGAGGTGTTTTGAGTGGCTCGTGTGCTTCAAGAATGGAAGAACATTATTGGAAGATGACAAGAGATCAGGAAGACCTTCAACGAGCTCAACCCCTGAAAATGTTGAAACCATTCGGCAAGTTATGCATGAGGATCGTCAGAGAACACTCCACAACATTGCTGCCATTGTCGGTGTGTCATACGGAACAATCCAGGCAATCCTCGTGTGATTTGAACATGCTGCGTGTTGCTGCCAAGTTTGTTCCCAGGCTGCTGAACCAGGAGCAGAAGGAACACTGCATCAAAATCTGCCAAGAACTCCATCAGCGTGCCGTGGATGACCCTTCATGTCGAGGATCATTACCGGTAACGAAACTTGGGTGTATGGGTACGACCTTGAGATAAAGCAACAGTCCTCACAGTGGAAGAGCCCATCATCTTCATGACCGAAAAAGGCAAGGCAGGTCAGCTGCTTGACCAAGTGCATGCTTATAGTCTTTTTCGGCATTGTATATCAAGAATTCGTCCCCAGGGGCCAGACCGCCAATAGCAAGTTGTACTGCCAGATTTTAAGGCTTCTGATGGAGGACATTCGGCAAAAGCAACCAGATCTGTGGTTCGCGAAAAACTGGATGCTCCACAATGACAATGCACCCTGTCACTGAGCTCTCCTCGTACGTGAGTTTCTCACCAGAAACAAATGATCTCACTTCTGCACCCATCCTACTCGCCAAGTTTGGTTCTTGCGGACTTTGCCCTCTTCCTGAAGATGAAAATCCAGCTCAGAGGTCGCCGTTTTGACACCATTGCAGAGGTCCAGCGTGAATCGCAGGAGGTGCTTGACACTCTTCGAAAAGAAGACTTCCAGGACACATTCCAGAAGTGGTAGGAATGCTGGGAGCACTGTATTGCTATGCAAGGGGACTATTTTGAAGGTGATAGTGTGTAAACGTAGGTAGATAAAGTAATTTCTCATAAACAGAGCTAGTCTCGAAACTTTTTGATACCACCTCGTATATCCACTCTATATATATAAAAAGATTAAGCCGAAATTTGAAACGTTTTTATGTCACGTTTTTTGTCTCTTCATTGTTTTGAGCCACGTTAAGCTAATAAGCCAAAATTTGAAATGTTTTTTGTCTCTTCATTGTTTTGAGCTGTTAAGCTGATAATCCGAAATTTGAAACGTCTCACATCCAAAAACGCGTTTGCCTTCATAAGATAACAATTTGTTGGACGTTTCAAAACAACAGAACTTGGAGGGAGGGTGCCTCCAAATGAAAAAAAAATGTTTTTTTTTTTTATTTTCTTGAAAAAAAAACATTTTTTTTTTCAAGAAAATGTGTGAAATTCTTGATGAATGTCTGGATTGTCGAATATGGGCAGCTGACATGAAAGAAACTTAGCAGTCTAGAGAGTCTGTATAATTCATAATGGATCTTACTGGGCAATCTTTATGGATTTTTGGAAGACTGTATAAATGAGGAGGCTTTCCAGAATGAGTGCATAATTTTTAAAATGTATTTTGATCCAAGCACAACCAAGCACATGTTGAAAGTAGTGGCTTCAAGTTTTTGGCACTTTAACATGCTCTTTGCTTTACTATCAAACCGATTTTTCTATATGGTCATGGTATGGCATATTAAACCACACTGCACGTAATAAAAGTAGGGATTTTATAACATGTTTAGACTTAGCAGGATTGTAATTTGATGAAGGAAGTTGCTTTCTCTGATGGTGCTGGCTAGTTTGATAGAAAATCAACTTAAATAAAAATGTCTTTTAGTTTCTTCACAGTTGGATGTGTGTTACATCTAACTGGAGTGATGCCTAATATGATGATATGATGCCCTAATATTATAGCGTTGTGATGAATTAGCATGAAGATAAAACAATGAACAAAGCATGATAACTACAGTAATAAACGTTAATTTTAAGCTAAAATCCTGCACTATTTCTACAATAGAGCATCATGTTGGAGGCTTAATGGATGTTTTACAACACTCAAAAAGAATTAAAATAGAATGTAATACTTCCTATATTTCGTCCTAGTCACTAGGACATTACGGGGATTACAAAAACAATTAATGTAACATATACACAAATAACAAACAATACTAAGCCCAACCACGTGGGTGACACTAAAGTCCTATCTAGGTAGAGCGCCCTCTAAGGGCAGTAGTAGGTGGCCTGGAATGTAAGGTGGGAACTCTGGTGATGAGTGTTTCCCAAATCTTTGGAAGCTTAATGCAACCGTATTTATTGAGATTTGGTTGGTTTTTGAGAGCTGCTGCTGCTTCTAAGAAAAGTCTCTCTTTTTTGAATTTGCTGTGGTGGAGCATGGTGGTTTTCTTCCATGATACCCTGTGGGTGGTGTCCAAAACATGGTCAGCCAAGCCTGAATGGCCATAGTTGTGTTTGAAGATGTAAGACTTGTGTTCCTCTAGACGGATGGATGCTGATCTGCCTGTCTCTCCAAAGTACACCAGCTTACAGGAACAGAGTACTTTGTAAACTCCAGGCAGAGAGAGAGAGGAGGGAGCTGATCTTTCGTAGAACGGATAAGGGTAGCAAGTTTGCGGTGGGGCTTATCCGTTCTACGAAAGATCAGCTCCCTCCTCTCTCTCTGCCTGGAGTTTACAAAGTACCCTGTTCCTGTAAGCTGGCGTACTTTGGACAGACAGGCAGATCAGCATCCATCCGTCTAGAGGAACACAAGTCTTACATCTTCAAACACAACTATGGCCATTCAGGCTTGGCTGACCATGTTTTGGACACCACCCACAGGGTATCATGGAAGAAAACCACCATGCTCCACCACAGCAAATTCAAGAAAGAGAGACTTTTCTTAGAAGCAGCAGCAGCTCTCAAAAACCAACCAAATCTCAATAAATACGGTTGCATTAAGCTTCCGAAGATTTGGGAAACACTCATTACCAGAGTTCCCACCTTACATTCCAGGCCACCTACCATTGCCCTTAGAGGGCGCTCTACCTAGATAGGACTTTAGTGTCACCCACGCGGTTGGGCTTAGTATTGTTTGTTATTTGTGTATATGTTACATTAATTGTTTTTGTAATCCCCGTAGATGTCCTAGTGACTGGGACGAAATATAGGAAGTATTAAATTCTATTTTAATTCTTTTTGAGTGTTGTAAAAAATCCATTAAGCCTCCAACATGATGTCCTCACAGCACTTAAGCCTCTACACACGTACAATAGAGTAGAAACAAAAATATGGAAGTCTGCTGAGATAATGTTAAATCCTTAAATCCTATGCATATTAAGTATAAATTCAAGTGTTGATTCAGTCACTTTGGAGACAAGAATATGTGCCCATGCAGAACAGTAGGCACATTACAGAACCATTTTAAATTATCAGAATCCTTTTTAATATATTTATGAACACTAGCATTTGTAATACTAGTGTTCATAAATTTTTTCTGAAAATATCAGGCTTTCTGAATTATCTGCAAACCTTTTGTACCTCCATACTTATGCATTTCTTGTTGAATATCATCTACTCCAGCTGTCTTTTCGCATTCAAAGTTTTTTTACGACTTTTTTGATATGTACTCTTGTTTGCATTCCACTTGAAATTTTTAATGCATAATGTATATCTTGATCTAAATTACCAGAAATTACGTTTAAAATACTAGATAAGCTTTAAAAATCATTTAAGATAGATTTAATTTTACACATTTATAGATGGAAATATTTTGAAAGAGTGTTCATTTCGTGTTCATCAAATTTTTAGGTGGGAGATGAATTTTGTTGCTTGGTGTGAGACCATCCTATTGGAGGCCTGAAGTGGCTTGAATAAGTTTCATGTTTGGCCTCTAAAGCAAGGTTTCTGCACTATGTAAAAAATAAATTAAAAATACAAAAATATCTGTTTATAAAATTGATAAACAAAAAAAAAAAAAAATAGAAAAAAAAATTGTTGCTTCCACCCATTAATCCAGTCGACCATTGGAAGAAGAGGGATGTCTGCATAGATTCATCTACTTATTGAATAGCCAAATCTTAGCACGTCATAAAAAATCCTTCCGATTTTCTAGATAAACTGAAAAATGTTTCCCTACAGTCCATCTGATATAATGGCTAGCTTTGATATAGAATCACTCTTCACAAATATTCCTCTTGAGGATATATCACATCTACTTTTGTAAGCATTTCCACAGGATATAATCAAGTTGTTTGACTTTGTTATACACTGGATGTATTATATGTCTGAATAACTTGTACAGTTAAGTTGAAGAAACTGCAGTGGGAAGTCTGCCCTTCCCCACCCTTGTTAACTTTTATTTAGAACATTTAGATGACATCCTTTTCTTATCTATATACCCTCATCCTTCATTTTGAGTTCATTATATAGATGAAGTTTTTGCTATCTGGCCACATAATGAAGATGAATTACCTACTTTTTTATATTATTATTATTGAGAGACCTCCAGGGAGTCTAGAACTCATCGAGGGAGGCTATAATTTTCACACCAGCTGTCACACCTGTTCTTGAATTCGTTCATGCTACTTGTATACACAACATCCAACAGCAGTCCATTCCAGTTACACATTACTGTATGAGAGAAAAATCTAGTCTTAACCCCCTTCTTAACAGCATCCATTCTCACCTTCCATGGATGCCTGCATATCCTTTTCCCACCTTCCATAAAATGAAATATTCCATCTACTGAAATTCTGTATAACTCTTTCAAAATTAAGTAAGTTTCAGTCATATCACCTCTCTTTCTCCTGTTTGCTGGTGTCTGCAACCTACAAATTCTCAATCTGTGTTCATAATTAGTATTCCATAATCCTGATATCGTTTTTGACACTCTCCTTTGCATTCTCTCCACTGTATCAGAATCAGTGCAGAAGCTAGGAGACCATACCTGTGTGCAGTAGTCCAAGTGAGATCTTATCAAGGCCTTGTATAGAGGCAAAATGACTTCCTTTTCTTTACATGTCAAGGTTCATTTCAGCATTGCCATTGTTCTCTAAGTTGTATTTACAATTTTTGCTATATGACCACTGAATTCAATTTTCTATCTGCTAAAACACCAAGATCTCGAGCCTTGTCAGTTTCTTCTAGCATAATCTCACCAATTCAATTTGACGTTGGATATCTAATTATACCAAAGTGCAAAGTCATTCTGCAAGTATTGCATATCAGCTGCATTCCTGATTACCCTACCTATCTTTTGTGTGATCGGCAAATAGTTGTATGTTGTCTATCAGATCCTTCTCAATGTCATTAATGTTTGAATAACTGTGGACCAAGGACTGATCTTTGTGGTACACCACTAGTTACCTTAAATCTTGTAGATTCTCTCTCCCCCCCCCCCCATATACCACTTTTTGATATCTGTCAGTCAGCCATCCTCTTATCCACACTAATATTTTATAATCCAAACCCATATTCTCCAATTTATGCAACAGTCTTCCATGCTGTATTCTGTCAAGCCTTAGCAAAATCCAAAAGCATCATCGCCTATCCATTTCCCTCCTCCAGTTCAGTGGTAACTTTATTATAGAATGTGAGCAAGTTGCTAAAACATGACCTTCCCTAGTAAACCAATTTGTTCATTGCAAAGTAGAGATTCTCTGTCAACCCATTTCTGAATACTAGCCCTTATCAACTTTTCCAAAATCTTCACCACCACTTCCGAGATACTGATTGGTCGATAGTTGGTGGTCTTTGCACCACTCTTGTGCAATGGGATTACCATACATTCTTTCCACTCCTGTGGCATCTTCCCTGTTCTGCGACTCAAATTATATAGCCTGGTGAAGGGAATAGCCAGTTCAGTTGAATACTCTTTTAGCATCTGTGTTGATAGCCCATCAGTTCCTATTGCAGAATTCTTATTCAATTTTTGCAACAGCTCTAGTACTTCCTTCTCATTCACACGAGTTTCCTCCATATGGTGAAGAGGTAGCGGTGGGTTCAATGTTGCATATACCAGGTTGATAGCTTTTATCAAAATGGCTGCTCATTAGTTGAACAATCACTTCTGCATCAGTCATCCACATACCATCTGCATACAGTAGAGTTATTCTTTCAAATTCATTCTTTTTCCTCTTGCTTCTCTAGCTCTTCCTGGTGTCTACCAGGTTCCTTGTGACTGTCATCATTCTTAATTTGGACATACTGGGTTCTCTGTAGAAAAGAGAATACAAGAACACTAATATATAATGTAAACAGTCTACATCCACAGATTAAATTTATTATGGAAATGGAAAAAGACAAGAAATTGTCCTTTTTAGATATTTTACTCCTTTGCTCATCATCAGGTGAATTAATTGCTTCAGTTTATCGAAAGCCTACTTTCACTGGACACTACATTCAACAACAATCAGCTTGCCATCCATCATTGAAGACTGGATTTATAGAACTTTTGTGACATGCTCATACTATTTGTTTTACACCTCAACTATTACAGCAGGAATTCTTAAACAGCAAAGTATTTCTGTATCTAAAATGTTGTCCTTTCAGGTTTCTCAGAAAGGACAGCAGCTTTTTAATTCCTATAATCCTGGCTCAAATAAGGAAACAGTACGTTGAGGTCCAATTCCTTATATTTATGGAATCTTTAAGATATACAATTTCGTGGCTACTTTGCTTAATGAATTATCAGCATGGTTTCCATCTTCAAAAGACAAATGGTCTCATCTTACTCTTCCTGGAGTCTACCAAGTTCCTTGTGACTGTCATCGTTCTTACTTTGGATAAATGGTGCCAATCCAGATTTTACAGTAAATCTGTAAAATCTGGCTTGGCACAGCATGGAATAGGTACAGCCCCAACATTCTATGGTCTGAAACATGCTCACTTCATCAATATCGGTATAAATTTGAATGATTGTTGAAAGAAAGCACTGAGACCTTACTTCACTGTCTGAACTTAATTGAAATGACTACCTCTGTCTTTTATAATTACATCAATATTTTCTTTTCTTTTTTTAAGTAGTTAATGAATTATGAATATTACAATATTTCCTTAATTATTCAATTGCATAAGTATAACATCATGCGGCTCTGACTTTTTCATATCAATCCATTATTTGCATTCTACTTGGTAATTAACTGTTATTGTCACTGAGAATGGCCTGTAATATTCAGGCTGAAATATATGGCCTTATATAAATAGTATTAGTTATTACTTGTGTTTTTTGTGTTAATTATAAGAAACATCTCATGGCACAAGCCTCTCTTAAACAACAGTGTCTGTGATAGTGAGAGCTGATTATATTTCTTATGAGGAAATTCATATAGACACCTGTGAATTTTCGCATTCAAGAATATTATGTTCTTGATCATAATGCAGGTTTAAGCCAGTGTCTATCACATGTCAAAAAATTATTACACACTAATAAAAATAACAGTACTTTCTTATTTAACTCCTTTATACATTTTAAAAATGCTCTACAAAGTCTCAAATCTGGGAGTATTCGGTGGTAGCTGGTTTTTGAATTTTACTGGGTTTCAAATATTTCTCATACTCATAAATTAGCAGATTGTAGCTTAAATACTGTTTTTTAGTCTGTTGACAGTACCTGCTTGTTTGGAATAATGGCTGAATTAGCTAATTTGTTAACTGCATGTGAACTTAAAATTTTAGAAATTTTTTTTCTTTTTTCTTTTCAAACAGAGATTATCTGCAAAGGTTATTTGCAGACCTACACATATTGTTTTCTATTTTTATGAATTTTATATATATATATATATATATATATATCCTATTCCCTCAGTCATATGGCTGGTGAGGGTGATGATGATGAACTAGGGAGATGATTATGAGCAAGGTTGCCTTTGCCTTCCTTGTTGTAGTATATTTTATGACTGTAGCTGTGTGTGTGTGTTCACAAACTGATTTGCTTCTTTTGAGAGATAAAAAAAAACTCAAGTTACCAGGAGAAAAAATCCTCCACCTCTGTATTAGACTGGTTAACTCGCCTTTAGTCGAAAGAGACCAGATAAAGGTTCCTCATGTCACTGATGGAAATCGAACCCAGGTCTTTCCGACCAAAGGGCCTCTTTCATACTGACTGAGCTGTGGAGGCTCTCTCTCTCTATATATATATATAAACTTTTTTTTAAATGTTTTAACATAGCATAAGAATCCTGCTATAGAGAACAAACATTGAACTATTTCAAGTCTTCCAATAAGTGGTGTGGTGGTCCCATCCCAGGCAATGAAATTCATCAACCACTCAAAGACAATCACAAACACCCATGCCTATGGTGGGTTTCAAAATGCAGCCCGTTCTATACACTTACCATTTGGCCAACTAGGCTGGTGAGGTTTCATGAGTTAGTGAGTTAGTAAGAGAATTCTTAACCAGCATAATGATGCTGGTTAAGAACTCTCTTTACCTGGCTCTATCAGTACTGTGTTCAAACTTCTTTTTTTTTTTTTTGCTTTGTAATACATTCAGATTTCATCAGTTAATGTGCACCTGAATTGCCTATAATAATTATATGATATGAATTCTGGTAATTAGAAATGTAATTAATTCTGTTTATATTGTTGAATTCTAATTTTTAATTAATGTATGGTTATTAAAGTTTTTTGCAGATGCAGATGATGTTGATACATGGATGTTGGATGCTCTTCGTTTAGTATCTAGTGAAGATGTTGGGCGAGATGAAGCTAATGTACAATCTCTTCTTAAAAAACACAAAGTAAGTCAATTCATTTGTTAAGATAATTTCAATACCCATTTTATAATTCCTAGTACAATTTTTGGTATATAATAAAATTTTTTATTATATATTAAAATTATAATAACATTTGTTATTAAAATTTATATTTATCACATAAGTGCCATTTTCCAGAATATAAATGAAGTTGATTGTTTATTTACAACCACGGTGTGTAAGTAACTTCATTTAGGCAAAGGAACTTATTCAGTTATAACATGATTTTATGGTTACTGTAGGGTGGTGGAATTATTTAGAAATTGTATATAGCAGGGAATTAGTGTGACATGATGAACTCCACGTGTATTTTGTTATTCCTTAAAAATTGAAATTGATATGCTTTATCATGGGGGTTTTTAATCTTCTCTCACACACCTACCATTGCTAAGGATACCACACACACACACACCGCCAAATAAAAATGAATCCACACAATGCATAGTGATTCATCTGAATTGAAAATTGCATGATATCTGCACTTTAATGATATAACAAAATTTCTGACTAGCTATGCATATTTTGTTTTGCCATCCTGGAACTGATAAATATGCTTCTTTCCTTCATTTCATCTCTCATGTTTTCTGCAATTTAGACCTAGAATTTGGTGAGCCCCCTAAGATGTATTTCTTATAATTCTTATAAATTTCTTATAAGAAGTTTATAATTTCTTAAAATTGACATTGTTGCAATTGCAGTCTTGTACCACATCTGTAATGATGGTGTGGTACAAGAAACTAGTAGTTAAATAAAGTGAGAAATGTATTACTTTTCAATCATCTGCCTTCCAGATTCTTTAAATTCCTTTTAATAAATGAAAATAATAATTTAATAAATGAAAATTAGGTAAGTAAAGCTTATTGTAAAAAAAGGATGTTATTTGGTATGGTGACTATCATAAAACATGCCATTGATGAGCAGGTTATAATGTCAAGTTTTCCTGGAGCAAAAATTAAAAATATAGTGCAAGCAATTTAAAAATAGGAAAGAAAGGCAAAAGAAGTCATAATTATGGTAGATACCAACAACTTAACTAGTGATAAATTAAGTATGAGAGGATATGAAAAGGTTGTTGAAAAAAGCATGAGTGAAGAGTGAGAATGTAAAAATTGTTAGTCTATGCATCAAATCATTTGCCATCATAGCCGTTCTTTGTAATTCATTATCTAGATATGATGGAAATGAATTACAAAGAACGGCTATGATGACAAATCATTTGATGCATAGCTGTGCAGAAGGATTGGATACAAGTTTTTGAATATGTAGAGTTCGTTTGAGGAAAGAATGGATTTGTATAGGAGAGCTGGCCTGCACTTGAATGTGTTTGGCATCAGGAGTCTTGAAAAATTATTAATTGATATGAAACCTAACCCAACCTAAGCTGTCCGGGCAAAAAAGGAGGCCTACCTAACATAGCTTAGGGTCAGGTCACCTGAGATGCTTTTCCGGTACACTGAGGCACAAAAAGCTGCTGCTGAGGCAGTAATGACAGCAAAGCAGAAAGCTTGGGAATCCTTTGGAGAAAGATTAGACTCATCCTATGCAAATGCAAACAAAGTATTCTGGCAGACCATCCGCTGCCTTCAAGGGAAGAAATCGTGCACAGTTAAGGCCTCTGATGGCACAGTTAAGGCACTTTGACAACTGAGAATGATATCCTCCACAGATGGAGGGAATACTTTGAGAGCCTTCTTAACCCAGGTGTCCCAGCAGTTGTGGACATCCAAGAGGTGCAGATCAGGATGACTAGTCCCTCAGCTGAAGAGGTCTATTTATCAATAAAATCACTAAAATCGGGCAAGGCTGCTGGTGATGATGAAATTCGGCCAGAAATGCTAAAAGCCTTAAATCAAGATGCCGTTCTTTGGATGACTCCAGTGTGTCAGGCTGCTTGGATATCTGGGCGCGCACCAAAGCAATGGCAGACAGGTATAATGATACCAGTCTTCAAGAAGGGAGACCAGAGAAATTGCAGCAACTATCGTGGCATCTCTCTGCTCAGCCTGCCTGGGAAAGTATATGCTAGGTACTTGGAAAGAAGGTGCAGGAGCATAGTTGAGTCAAAGTTCCAAGAAGAACAATATGGCTTTCGTCCTGGTAGAAGCACAACTGACCAAATCTTCACTTTAAGGCAAGTCTTTGAGAAATCTTGGGAATATGCCAAGAATGTCTACACATGTTTTGTGGACTTGGAGAAGGCATATGACTGGGTTCCTTGGGATAAGCTTTGACAAGTGGTACAGGAGTGTGGAGTGGATGGCCAACTATTAGCTGCCATCAAGTCCCTGTATGAATGCCCGGAGTTTTGTGTCAGGGTAAACAGCACAAAGTCTAAACCTTTCACAGTCTCTGTTGGCCTCTGCCAAGGGTGTGTTCTATCACCCCTCCTTTTCATAATATTTATGGACTGGATTGATAGGCACAGCCAAGGCAGTGAGTGTGTCAGAATTGGAAGACGTAGCATTGGACGTCTGCTTTTTGCAGATGACCTAGTTCTGCTTAGCTCCTCCATAGATGACCTCCAGCAGACCCTGGACAGGTTTGTGCAGAAGCTGGAATGAAGATCAGTGCGGCCAAAACTGAAACATTTGTGGTCTCAAGACAACCATCCCAGTGCACTCTACATGTGAGTGGAGTCCCACTGAGGCAGGTGGAGAAGTTTAAATACCTTGGGTCCATATTCACGAGTGATAGAAAGTGGGATGTAGAGCTCGATACTCAGATTGGCTCAGTAAGCGCAATATTGCGGGAGCTTAGCCGTTCAGTAGTATTGAAGCGGGTGTTAAGCCAGAAGGCAAAGCTGGCTGTCTTCAATACAGTCTATGTCCCCATCCTCACTATGGTCATGAGAGTTGTGTAATGACTGAAAGAATGCGGACACAAATCCAAGCGGCTGAAATGAGGTTCCTTTGAGGGGTTGTGGGGCTGACAAGACTCGACAGAGTCAGAAGCTCTGCAATTCGGGAAACACTCAATACTCAACCGTTGCTTCTCCGTGTTGAGAGATCAGTTACATTTGTACGGGTCCCTTGTCAGAATGCAACAAGAAAGGCTCCTCCAGCAGGCCCTCTTTGCCAAGCCAGAGGGTGGGAGGCCATGTGGAAGGCCAAGGACTCGCTGGATAGATTATATCCAAAACCTTGGGTGGACACGTTTGAGAGTCCCACCAGTACACCTGAGCTTGGTGGCAGAGGATCATGACCATTGGAAGTTCCTCATGCAGCATGCTGCATGTATGAGACCTAACACAGAGAGTCAGGGAAAATGAATTATGATGGGAGAAATCATGAGAATATATGTGTAAGAGCAACAATGTTAGGTAACTGTGTTAATGATGAGAATAGTTATTATTATGGAAATCATTATGTAGAGAGAGCAATTCTGTGTTCTTCCAGTTCGGACTTATTAAGCATGTGTAAAGATGTCTTTATAAGTAAGAAACTAGATAAGAACAGAGATCTGCATGATATTGAAGTGTCATGCAGGTAACTTATGTCTGTTCATGAATGCTAGTAGTATCGGAAGCAAAGGAGTAGCTTGTTGCCATGGTTAATATATTGGGATCTCAGATCCCAATATATTAACCATGGCAACAAGGTCTCACTAATGCATATATTAACCATGTATGCATTAGTGAGACCTGGCTATCAGAAGCAGACATACTAACTGGTATCTGGTGCAAAGGGCAGAGTATTTTTCAAGAGGAGGTGTGTGTGTGTGTGTGGGGGGGGGAGATGTTGGTAATCAGATGACTTCAACCCAGTTAGAGTTGAGACTTACTACTACAATCCTGGCAACAGTTTTTCTTGTGGCAGTGAGTTTAAAGACATTTGGTGTGAGGTGGAGTCTCACAAGAGCAGATATGTAGTAGGGTGTTTTTACAGACCTGTGGATCAGTTACTATTGATGGAAAATGCATCACCAAATAAAGACAGTGGGTGTGAGAAGAGTAATTGTAATATGACACTTTAATTATCCAGATATTGATTAGGTAGGTAAAATCTCATGAGAAGAATGAAACTGTATTTATTGAGTTGTTGCGAGACAGCTTCATTGCAACAATTGCAAAGGTCAAGCAGCATGTGGCAGAAAGAACTCTTGGTCAAAGAGTGTTAGATCTTATTATAGTGTCGGGGGGAGTTCAGTTAAAGACATAACTAATCTTGCCTTTGGATGGTGACAGTGATCATGTGGTACTCACTTGGGAAGTGGCTAAGTTTATGAATGATCCATTCAGAGCAGGTTACATGATGAACTACAAAGCAGGAAATTATGACCACCTGATGAGTATGCGGGATTCTGTACCATGGTATCAGTTATTGGATGGGAAGGATATCGACAGTGCATGGTAAGTGTTTAAAAAATACTTAAATGATGCAATATCAGAATGTGGCCCTAGATTTTGAAGAATAAATAAATGAAAAGATGTCAGTTATGATAATTGTAAGCAGCAGGCCAGAAAAGTCACAAGTGTTGTACAAAAAACTATAAATGAAAAGAAACTGGCTCTGCAAGTTAAATCAAACCCAAAAATATTCTTTTGTTATACTACAATTATTATTACTAAATAACTTAAGGAATTCACAACGTATACTGAAATATAAATTAAAATAAACTTTAATATATTTAGTAATCATGTGCAACCAACGTATAAGCCTTTCTACGAGAATTATGTGGATGATGCAAAGTTGGGTAGGTCAATAGTGAATGCAGATGATGTCAAAATTTTGCAAGATGATTTGGATAGATTGGAGATCTGGGCTAAGGAGAATGGATGTCAATTTAATGTGGCAAAATGTAAGGTTATACATTTTGGGTTGAAAAGATTAGCAGCAGTTTACTTCATTGGTGGAACTGTACTCCAGGAAATTGATGATGCACGAGATTTAGGAGTGTTGGTGGATAAGGAGTTGAAATTTAGGGGGGCACATTGCAAAAGTGGCCAAACCAGCTCATCAAATCACTTGGTTGCTGAAGAATACTTTAACAAGCAGAGACAAGCAGGTTATTGTTCCTCTGTATCGAGCCTTGATAAGGCCCCATCTTGACTACTGTGCCCAGCTTTGGTCACCTAGGTTTCTTCTTGATGGGGAGGAGGTTGAGAGGATCCAGAGGCACGTGACAAAGATGATAGCAGGTCTGTGGAATGAACCTTATGAGAACAGGTTGAGGATTTGTGGGTTGCAAAAATTGGTCGATAGGCAGAGGATGGGAGATATGATGGAGACATTCAAATTACTAAAGGGTTTCTAGAAAATTAATTCAGAAGATATTTTTGAGAACAGGGCTGGTTGTGGGAGGACTAGGGGACATCCATGGAAACTGGGCAAAAGTGTGGTTAGTAAAGATGTTAGAGCTGGGTTCTTTACTTTTAGAGTGGTGAATGAGTGGAATGGGCTGCCAGAGTCTGTGGTGGATGCTGTGACAGTGAATGAGTTTAAGGTGTGGTATGATAGATACTGTATGAATGTCGAATAGTTGTGATGAATATGATTTGGGGCCTCCCTCGATGAGTCTAATGACTCCCTGGAGTTGCCCCTAATAATAATTACAATTATTATTATTATTCAGACCTCCAAGGAGTCAAAAGTCTCATCGTGGGAGGTCCTTCCTATGAAACACAAAGTCTATCAAAGCTCATAGTGTGAGATCCGTCCTTAGAAACATGAAGTCTTTCATACCACTCCTTAAACTCATTGACCATTCTCGCTCTCACCACTTTACCAGGCAATGCATTCCATGGTTCAACTACCCTGCATGCAAAGAAACCACTCCTCACCCTTTTGCTCACAGTTTCCTTTCGTAACTTCCAGGGATGGAAGTCACGAAACAAGTTACGCTCTGAGTAACAGAAAGACTGAATATGAAAGAATAACTGTATTGAATGCAGGTGACTGATACTGAAGAGATTGTTCAACTAATGAGTACCCATTTTGCTACAAGTTATCAACCTGGTATGTGCATCATGGAACTCACCACTATCTCTTCACTGTATGAAAAAACTCAGGTGTATGAGAAGAAAGTAATAGCGCTGTTGCACAAACTGAAGAAGAATTCTGCAACATGAACTTCTGGGATATCAATATGGATGCTAAAATAGTGTTCAGCTGAACTGGCTGTTTTTTTTACCAGGCTATATAATTTGAGTCTCAGAACAGGGAAGATTACACAGGAGTGTAAACAATGCATGGTAATTTTATTGCATAAGGATGTTGCAAAGACTGATGTATCTGGTGAGTTCAATGTTGCATATACCAGGTTGATGGCTTTTAGCGAAATGGTTACTCATTAGTTGCACTATCTCTTCTGTATGAGTCACCCATATCAACCAGTCAGTATCTCAAGAGTGGTGGTGAAGATTTTGGAAATGTGGGTTAGGACTCACATTCAGAATGGGTTGATAGAGAATCTCTATATTGCAACGAACAGCATTTATTTACCAAGGAAAGGTCATGTTTTGGCAACTTGCTGACCTTCTGTAATAATGTTACCATTGAGTTAGAGAAGGGGAAAGGATAGATTATACTTCTGGATGATATGGGATTGGATTATAAACTAGCATAGATAAGAGGATGGCTTACTGACATAACAAAAAGTCATTATGGAATGTGTGAATCTGCAATTTTCAAGATAAAGAGTTGTATTCCACAAGGATCAGTCTTTGGTCCATTGTTAATTAATCTGCACATTAATGACATTGGGAAGGATTTGACATGCGACATACAGCTATTTACTGATGATGCAAAGATAGGTAGGGTAAACAAGACTGCTGCCGATATGCATTATTTGCAGAATGATTTGAATAGGCTGGAATTGTTGGCATGTGAAAATCTGTGTTTGCAGTGTGTTAATAAATGTAAGGTCATGGTGATAAGATATCCGATGTTGTATTATATTGGCTAGAAGAAACTGATGAGGCTAGGGATCTTGGAGTTTTAGTAGATAGGAAGTTGAAGTTCAGGAGTCATATAGTGTTGTGTCCCAATTTATGATTTTTATTCTATCTAGTAATTTCCTCTTATTTATGTTCTTCTATTATCTATGCATGAGATATCACCAAATTTTTACTAATACTTAAGTTATTTCTAAAGAATTGATTCCACTTTTTCCTCCCCCTTTTTCTCTATATATAGGGAAAATCACCTCTTCACTAGGATTGAGATCACTATCATGTGCAACATCCAGAGATCTGGATAGATAGTCAGCGACCACGTTTGCTGAGCCAGGGATGTATTTTATTTCCAAATCAAATTCTTGCCTCTCCAGAGCCCACCTAATGATTCTCTGATTTTTGTCCTTCATTGAGGATATAAACGACAATGGTTTGTGATCAGAACGCAAGTTAAGATGTTCTCCTAATAACATATACCTGAACTTTCTTAATGCATAAACAATAGCAAGGGCTTCCTTTTCTATTACTGAGTAATTTATCTCGGAAGATGAAAGTTTCCTACTGATAAAGGCGATTGGTCCAAACCCCTCTTCCTCTTTCTGCTCTATAACGGAGGCGATTGTATCATTGGAAGCATCAGCGGAGAGATAAAAATCCTTTCCCAGTTTGGGATAAGTCAGAACAGGCGACTTAGAACCAGGTTTAAGCGTTGATGAGCAATCTGCTGTTCGTTTCCCCACTCGAATCTTTTTCCTTTCTTTGTGAGTTTGACTATAGGTTCCATCAGTTTGGAGCATTCGGGAATGAATTTCCTGTAAAAGTTGATCATTCCCAAATACCTCCTTACTTGCCTTATAGTTGAGGGAGTTCTTGCCTTCAATATGGCAATCACATTTTCCTCTGTGGGTGTTATACCACGTTCATTTACCACGTGACCTAAATACTCTACCTCCTTGAGAAAAAATTGGCATTTGGAACACTTTAGGGATAACTGAGCTCTGTTAAGTCTTTCCATGACCCCTATTAATAGTCTCTTATGCTCCTCAACGCAGGATGAGTAAACCAGAAGATCATCCTGGAAACAGATAACCCCTTCTCCCAGCATATCAGATAGCACAGAATTCATCAGGCTCTGAAAACCCATGGCTGAGTTCCTGGCTCCCTGAGGTAGTCGACACAGCTGATACTTCTGCCATCTTGTGGTGAAGGCAAAGTATTTTCTGTCCTCCTCTCTCAAAGGAATTTGGAAATAGCCAGAGTTCAGATCTAGTTTGGAGAAGTACTTAGCTCCCTCCAGGCCAATCAACAAGTCCTCAATCTTGCACATGGGAAAATCTATGGATATAGTGACCTTATTGATTTCTCTCGGGTCCAGTACAAACCTTAACCCACCATTAGGCTTTTCTACTAAAATAAATGGGCTATTCCATCTAGAATTTGACTTTTCAATAATTCCAGCTTTCTCGTATTCTAAGAGTAATTTCTTGAGTGTGTCCATGTGCTTTAGTGGGGGTCTGATATTGTCTCACATATATGGGCACATCAGAATTGATTTTAACAGCATGTTGAACCAGGTTAGTACAAGAAAGCGAGCTGATCTCCTCTGTGAACACTTTTGGATACGTGTGGAATACAGACTTAAAGAACTCCATGTGTATCCTTTCCTGTTCAGAACTTAAGTTCTTAATGCTATCTTGGATCAGCTTATTCCTCCACATGCTAGACTCCCTTTCCCAATCCTTCAAGGCTTTGCTCTTCCCTACATGATGTTGCATTCTGCACTGTGGCTTACACTCTTTTCCACATAGGGACAGTGTTCCATTTGCAAAATCACACATAAAGTTATAATTTTCTAAGAAATCAATACCCAGTATGACTTGGTTGCTAGTGTCTGCAACCTTGGGTAAGACTAGCATCTCATGAGTGACAGTGATAGGGAAGCAAGGTATGGAAATCCTGGCCTTCACTTTCAAGACTGAGGAAAGCTCAACTTTTGCAATTCCCATGATCTTAATGGGTTGACTTAGTTTAGTAAAACTATTAGAGGTTACATCCTGAAATGCCTCAACCAAACTTTCTGGGATTACCGATATGTGAGCCCCAGTATCAAACGAGTTTGCAGGGTATACCCTCAATCAAACCTTCTACCAAAGGCAGGGGCAATTTGCCTTTCACCTCTGCTAAAGACACAGTTTGCATCCTTATTTCTTCTCCCTTCACTGAATCATCTCTCTCAATTGAACTACTGACAATCGCAACTATACTCTTCTCTCATTCTTAGTTGACCCAGAATGCCCCAAGCTCTTTAACTCACTTTTTAACTCCTTTCGTAGTTGTTCCCTCAGAGAAGAGGCTTGCTCCATTTCATCCAAAATTCTCTCTCTTTTTCTGGCCAGGCTAAAACACGAGTCTAGGTCCTGAGCTCCTTTCTTAAATATTACTTCTCTTAATCGATCACATAATCCGATTCTGAACTGTTGAAAGGTTAACCATTTCATGTGGGCCTCTTCCTCTGAGGGAACAACTACGAAAGGAGTTAAAAAGTGAGATAAAGAGCTTGGGGCATTCTGGGTCAACTAAGAATGAGAGAAGTATAGTTGCGATTGTCGGTAGTTCAATTGAGAGAGATGATTCAGTGAAGGGAGAAGAAATACGAATGCAAACGGTGTCTTTAGCAGAGGTGAAAAGCAAATTGCCCCTGCCTTTGGTAGAAGGTTTGATTGAGGGTATTGTAACGAAAGAATTCGCTGTTATCCATGCTTAAACTACTGGAGGGTTCCGTCACACTTGCATCCAATTTACACTAGTTAACTCTCTAAAATTCTCAACAAAACGTAACTAAACTTCTACCTCTCAGTTGTCTGATCTGCTACCAAAACCAACTTGTTGTGAATAGCTTGTAATTAAGATTTAATTAGCTAAACTACATCCTGTCGACTGCACCATTTATGTTGTGTCCCAATTTATGATTTTTTTTCCAATTAGAGAAACTCTGCTTAGCTATGTTCAACTATTATCTACGCACGAGATATCACCAAAAAATTTACTAATACTTAAGTTATTTCTCCCCTTAGTGCCCCTAATATTTGTATTTATACTGCGCCTTTTGGGATATTTAGTTTGAGATATTATATACAAAAACAAGGAGAAAGAACTAAAATATATCTGAAAGTGAAACAATGTTGCAGTCGTGACACTTTATCTCGTTTCTTTACTCATTAATTTCCTGCGTGATTAGGTTCGTTTTTTTCAGGTGGTGCATTGCACAGCAATTTCAGACAACTCTTTTATCATTGAACAAAGGTTTATTAATTCCTTAACATGGTACAATTCAATTTTTGTGATTACTCAATTTAATTCTAAACTAAATACTTACAAACTAACATTAGCTTATTACAAGTAATTAGGCTATGATCCTATAATGAGTATTACGATCATGCCGCCATAACAATTAAACACATAAATTCACTTGACATGGACAAATAAGATTAATTCACACTATTTAACTATTCAAACTTAAGTAGATTAACTAAACCTTTTTCTGCACTAACACACAACTATGACATTTTAATTTTCCTATACATTACAATAGACATGCAAAATTCTCAGGACACTTAATTATTCACATAACATTAACACTAGCCAGCTTACTTTTAATATATTCTGTCAGATACTAAAGTCCTAGTATAAATTTTCCTTGGTCACTTCAACAGTTCCGTATTAGAATAATGATACTTATTACAGACAAATTTTAGTTAACATTAGATATATTTTACAGTACCTTTCTTTCTTGAGTTTTTCATATGGGCCTTTACCTTCTTCTGATTGAACTAGCTTGGTATAACCTCTCCGATAATCTGCTACTCCTACGTTCCTTTTGGAGTTGAACTATGCTTACACGGTCTTAAACTTTCGTAATTCAGGACACACTTTGAATCATCTATATGACGGCTGTGCGACTCGCGACGTGGATGTCGATATCTTTATAGCTTTCCCTTTCTCGTGGTTGTCACTGAAGTTGAAACATAAAGAATATGTTTCCTTTTCTTTGACTCTATGGCATTCTTCACTTCTTGCATAGGAAATCCAGAATCGAAATCCCGCTCACTTTTGTTTCCATGTTGTGACGACGGAGATATAACCCCAATCTCCACTCAGGAAAACCGCGTGAAACCTATGCCACGGAGCTAGTAGAGACCTCCTTGGGAACAGAACCAAAACAAAAACCAAAAAGCCTTCTGGAGTGGGGGGGGGGTTCCAACCCTTTTATACTTGCTCTCCTAACAGCATCCTCTTTAACTTCTTTTCTCCGTCCCCTACTTGTTTTTACTTCACCGACCAATTAGGGTGGTGTTTTTTTTTTTGCCAAACGTCCTTTGGTCGGCGAGCCAAACGATGTCTCAATCCGGGAATCGGCCTTGAGCGATTGAGCGATAGTCTGTTGTTTTTCTTCCGCTAGCCTCTAACTTAATCCCCTTTCCAAAATTTTTCTATGTATTCACTTAATATTTTAATCTCTAGCCTCTCACATACCATCTCTTATGACTAATCCTTTTCTGTCTTATTTATTTAAATTTTTCTCTTTTATATCATATTACAACATTAATATATTCTTTCTTTTGCTTGCTAGTTCAACAAATACCTTTATGTTTTATACATTTTATTGGATGCAAGGATATTTCTTTTTCTTTTAAATAATTCATTTAAATTAGCTATTTGTTTATTGCAGGGTTTTTTTTTTTATTTGCTCTTCATGTTACACCATGATAGCTGAGAATTCTATATTCTCAAGATATCAGGGTGTAACATTAGCAAAGATTGTAAATACAACTCGGAGAATAAACGCAATGGTGAAACAAACCTTGACATGTAAAGATAAGGAAGTCATTTCCCTCTTTATAAGATCTCACTTGGACTATTGTTTGCAGGTTCAGTGTCCTGGTTTCCATGGTGATTCTGATAAGTGGAGAGAGTGCAAAGGAGAATGTTAAAATGATATCAGGATTGTGGATTACCGATTATGAAAACAGATTGAGAATTTGTTGGCAACAGACACTAGCACACAGGAGAAACATTGGTGATATGATGGAGACATGCAAACTTCTGAAAGGATTATACAAAATTTCAGTAGATAGAATTTTTCATTTTATGGAGGGTATCCTTGGAAGTTGAGAATGAATGCTATCAAGAAGGGACTGAAGGATAGAGTTTTCCAGATGTCAAATCAAAGCCTTGTGTAAAGCAGGAGAATAGCTTCCTGTCAAATATTTAGCAAGTTTCTAGATAGGGTAGTTAGTATATAAACCTTGGGACTCATAATAAAGATTTTGAAACAGTAAAATTCAACAAGAGACACTCTTGGATCCCATATCAATAAATGAGTTAGAAACTATTCTAAAAAGTTGTAGAAACCATAAAACACCAGGTGAAGATGGGTTAAATAATGCATTAATCAAATATGCAGGTCTAAACCTCAAAATTAGTTTCCTTAAACTAATAAATAAAATATGGAATGGTTAACTACCACCAAAAGACTGGCAAAAGGCAATAGTTATTCCTATACACACAAAGGGTGATACTAATATCTGAAAATTATAGAAGAATTAGTCTCCTAAACTCTGGATATAAAATCTAGACCTCTCTCTTTTTCCTTTCTTTTTTAGTCTTTTCTTTTAGTGTTGCACAGTGATCAGCTCTCTCTACTGATAAACACGTGAATGTTGTCTGTGCATGGCACCACTAATGGAACTGTTCACACAATTCTGTTTGCATTACAGGTGTGTGCAGAAGTTGTGACAGTATTTATGGCAAGATTGTGTAAATGACTATGACATATCTCGCCCTGAGTTGTATATATTGATGCCTTTACCTTGTAATATAAACAAGCAAGCTCTGTAAACATACTAGTACAACTCCCATGTTGGAATTTTTTGTGTTTATTTTACAAATCTATTGTGTTATTCCTCTTATTTATTCATTTGTAAAAAGTATTTAGTTTGATTTCCCTATAGTTACATTGTATGCCAATCTTCTCTTTACCTCTATTTGAAATGCTTGCATCTGCAACAAATTATCAGGTAGGCTGCAACAATATTGAGTATAAAAAATAAGATACAAGATACTCATAGTTGGCATCTTGATACAGATGGCAAACTATGAGTTAAAGAAGTGAAGATATAGCAGTGTGCTCCAGTTTCACCACATTGTAAAATTATACATGGAATTATTTGAATACCCCCATCTCACCACTCTTCTCCCAAGCCCAGAGTATGGCTAAGGTACATAGATGATGCCTTTGTCATTTGGCCATATGGTTTCTTTCTAACTTTTTAAAATTCCTCAACAACATTCATCTCCAAATTACATTGTTGAAGGAGGAAAATGGAGGAGCTTTTATGTTACCTTAGTTACAAGTCATTTGGATTGCCCCCTCCCCCCCTCGTGTTCAGTCTTTTAGAAGCGCCCACATGCATGCTCTCTCTCTCTCATGCCATTTCACATCACCATCCCGCTGAGTAACTTGGAATTTTCAAATTTTTAGCTTCCAGGAGAGAGTGAATTTCATGCCCAGAACCTACACTGTATCTGGGATAACAGGTTCTACTTACACTTTATGAACATAACAGTTACAAAAAAAAAACAATCTTCCCCTCCTCCCGACCAGACTGCATGCACACACCATATCCCTACTCTACATTAAAAGCACAACAGATAAACTTGGCTTGCTCCTGAAACAACAAAAAATCAGAACAGTTTACTAACCACTGGACGAATTCTCCACTTTACTAAGACAAATTAAGAACCAATAGGATCCTCTCTCCTACCCTGGTGTCTGCAGTATCCTCTGTTAATGTGGGATCCAGTACTTTGAATAGACAGGACAGACCACCATAGTAAGAAGAAAAGAACATTAAAATATATTTGACATGGGCAACCAAAAAAAGTGGACTCGCGTGACATACCTTGAATGAAGACCATTTCATCAGCTGGAAAAAAAAGCAGAGCTACTACACAGTTTAATCCATAAAGACTGTTCCTAGAATTAGCTCATGTGCCTCAGAATCCAATAAACTGTAATATAAATGACGGTGTAATTCTACATAAATTTTGGTGCACTGCCCTATTTGCCTATAAGCAGTAATATCTGAATATCATTGCATAGTGCACTGTTCTCCTCCTCCATACACTTAACTAATCTTGTTCTGGAAGTCATTTTAAGTTTAGTCTTTTCTGAGTGCTTAGTCTTTACTGAGTCTACAAAGCTCCTTTAATAATTCTAGCTAGAGCTGGCAAAACATCAAGTTATAAATTTTAGCTAATAGATTATTTCATTCCTGTTCCTTTCTCTCCCCCCCCCCCCCATCAATTTTTCATGAATCATAATAGCTATGGAAAGGCTATTTTGCTGTGGCGTTCATAATATACAGTTTAACATACTATAGCTTCAGAACAATACCTATTGGATTGTTTATCTTTGTCATTTGTTTTCTCTATAAGTTGCTTGAATGTGAGTTGTAGAGTGTATTCTTCTTCATCATCATCAAATTCCTGCCATGTACCCTCAAGTGGTGTACAGGATATGATAGTACTACATGAAAAATTTACATCACTACTAACTTCCTATCTATAATTTTCCTCCAAATCAGTCTGTTACTTGTCAAGACTCCAACGTTATCAGATCTTATATTTCTATCGTCTAAGGCACTTTGAACCGTATCAATCCACCTATATCTTGGTCTTCCTCTGGGTCGTTTTCCTGCCATCCTGGCAGAGAACACTTGTTTTGATAATCTTTCTTTGCGCATTCTGTTTAAGTGACCATATCACCTGAGATTAGCTATGCTAACGCATTCCTGGATTTTTACAATGTCAAGTTCTTTCCTAATATCCTCATTTTTAATATGATACTGCCATTGATGCCATCTGTTCACGACTCTAATCTTTCTCAGGACTCTCATATCTGTGGTCTCTAGTCTTTGGTCAAGTGTTTTACTTCTGACCCAGCTCTCAGATCCATAAGTTAAAACTGGTTTGAACACTGTCTTGTATACAGCTAATTTAGTGTTCTGACTAATTTCTCTCTTATTCCCCATGAATTTATTCAATTGACTTCCTACTCTACCAGATTTATTGATTTTGTTGTCTATTTCCATATTTAATTTACCATCTTCACTAAAAATCGTGCCTAAGTAGGTGAAATGTTTCACTTGTTCCACAGGTTCTCCATTCACAATGCAGTTGACATTTTCAACAATTCTGCCTATTTTCATTGTCTTTGTCTTTTTATTGCTGACCTTCATACCATACCTATTACAAAAGTTATTCAATTTAGTCAGCGAACCTTGCAAACTTTCAGCAGATTTATTTAAAAGTATAACATCATCCGCATAAAGCAAAGAGTTGACATTGACGCCTGCAATTCTGATATCATGTTTAATACCACTTTCCTTCATAATGTGACCCATATAGATAATGAATAACAGAGGAGATAATGTACATCCTTATCTCACACCAGATTTAACATTAAACCATCTTCCTGTACTTCTTTCAATTCTAACTGCTGACTTACAACTCAAATAAAGACTAAGTATTGCTTGATATAACGTTCCATTAACACCATATAACTGTAGCATATTGAATAGCTTCTCTCTTGGCACCTTATCATATCGTAAAGTGAAGATCTGATTCTGACAGGCTCTATTTTGCCGGAAATCTGTTTGTTCTTCACCAAGCTTTTCTTCTACAATTCTTCTCAACCGTTTCTCAAGCATACTTGCATATATCTTACCAGGAACTCTCAGTAGGGAAATACCTCTGTAATTCGCACATTCAGTTTTATTTCCCTTTTTATATATGGATACTATGAGAGCTCTACTCCAATAACAGGAATTCATCCTCTCCAGGGCCTTCTGAACTATGCAGTGCAGCCACTGGAAGACTTTTATACCACCATACTTCAGCATTTCTGGTCGAATATCATCTACTCCAGCTGCCTTTCCACATTTCAAGCCTTTGATGGCTTTTTCTACTTCAAGTGTGGATATGTATTCTTGACTGTATGCCTGTTGAGTGTTTTTTTAGCACTGTGCTATTACTGCTTGTTTCATTTAGCAATTTCTCAAAGTAATTACTCCATACTTCAAAGATATCTTTTTCTCCTGTTTTCATGTCACCTTTATCATCTCTCACTCCTTTGATAATACTCTTTTCTCCATTTCTAAGCTTCTTCAATAACCTCCAAAATATTTTGCCACTTTCTTGATATTTATTTTCTATGTTCTTGCCAAAGTCATCCCATGACTTTTGTTTAGCTAGTTTTACACACTGTTTAGCTTTCTTACATTTTCTCTGTATTCTGTAAGAGTAAAAGCTGACTTATTTGCCAGGAACTTTTGATATACTTTCTTCTTTTCCTTCACTGCCTCTTTCACTTCCTGTATCCACTAGGGAGTTCTGATTTTTTTATCCTTGCAGACAACCTCACCACATGCCTCTCTGGCAGAATCAATCAATGTTTTCTTTAGAGTTTGCCACTGAATCTCCAAGGTTTGATTCCTTTTCTCAAAATCTTTCATTTCTTCTTCAATAATCTTTGTGTATTTTAGTCTACAGTTCACATCTGAGAGCTGCTCAACTTTTATTTGCTTTAAAACTTTCTTACATGTTATTCTTTTCAATATGAAATTCAATTTTATCCTGCTCAAGACTAAATAGCGATCACTTCCAATTTCAAATCCTCTTTTCACTCTGGTGTCCTGCACCAGGGAGAAAGCATCACTATCAACAATAACATAGTCAATGAGACTTTTCTTATTCCTTGCCTCTTCCCTTGATGTGAATTTGTGCACATTTTTATGTTGGAACATGGTGTTAGTAATAACCAGTCCATATCCTGAGCAGAAATCCAAAAAACATTTGCCATGATTATTAGTTTTGCTCTTTTCTCCAAATTTTCCCAATATATTTTTGTATGTCTGACAATCATTTCCTACTCTGCTATTTAGATCCCCAAGGACCAACTTTTCCTTTTTCATTGTGTCAGATGCTTTCTCTAAAGTATTAAAAAATTCCTCCACTTCTAACTTAGTAGAACCTTCTGTGGGACCATAGGCACAAATAAGTCTCATTGTCCATTTCCTCATTCTTATATTTGCCCACATCACTCTATTTGAGACTGCCTGCCATTCAAGAAGATTAGCCTCGTATTTAGTGTTGAATAATATGACTACCCCCTTCTTTTCCTTGATTGTCATTGCTTGAATATAATATTTTGTATTTATTGCTCAGAAAGATCTCACCAGTTTTTGTCTTTTTTGTTTCAGTCACTCCTATTACATCAATCTGGTACATATCTAATTCCTCAGCTAGCTCCATTTCTTTGCCATTCAGGCGTCTTAGGTTGATAGTACCGATCTTTAACTCTGGTGATGTTGAGTTGGGGTGTTTTTCGGATTTGTTCCAGTAGCTGATTTTTCGCTGTTCACCCTGGTTCCCTGGTGAAAACAACGGAGGGCCTTGTTTAACTGAGCGATGCCCCAGCCGGCATGAAATTTTGTCATGTTGTACCATCATTTTATAATTTGGTTTAAGCCAATAAGAATTACAATTTGGTCAGCTAAATCCCAAATTGCCAGCCCATCCTCGTTCGTTCAGTATCCCGGTAGATACCCAACAGGGTGCACCACGAGAAGGTGAGGATTGGACATTAGGTCAGAAGCCCTAGTCGGTTCTCAGCATTTCTTTAAAGGCGATGTGGAGGTCTCCTCTCAGTTTTGATCCTTAAGCATATTCTTAAAATATGATAATAATCCCCAGTCCATAGGTTGCATTGATGAAATGGTGTTAGGTGGATTAAAAACCACTTCAGCAGGAATACAGATTTTAAGTTCATTGAGATTATTGGTGTTGGCTTGGAGCAATAAGAATTGTTTTGTTTCTGTTTTGTACTTTTCACAATAGCAGTTTTCAAAAATGTCTATCATGGTCCATGCTTTTTTGTTTGATTCCCAAATCACTGTTAGACTTCATTTTAAAATTCATTTCATCCTTAGAATAATATACAAGCATTGGCCACATTTAATGTAGTGAACTGTTTCATTGCCTCTTTTCTGGTCTTGAAGTCAGGTGCAAGTTTTTCTTTGCAAGAGATAAAAGTACTAGAAGGCATCCTTTTCCAGAAAATGTCTATTTCATCCACATTAAAAATAAGTTAGAAGGATAATTGCCTCACTTGATGATGGCTTTCAGAGTTACAGGAATTTCCAGAGCTGCTTTTGTATCTGAACTTGCCACTTTTCCAATGATACGTTTGCTATATAAGGTTGTTATGTTTTTTAAACTCATCCGACCGGCCTCTGCTAGCTATCAATGATTCTGACATTTCTCTTGTTTCTTCTTGAATATGTGTAAAAATGTTTGTTTTCCATTATTATTGACTTACTGTCATGTTACATAGAGTTTGACCATCCATGCAAATATAAAGGCTTTTTATAAGTTAAGGGAATAAAAATCCCTTATTGTTTTTCAGCCAGTAAATGATTTTTATCCCCTTAACTTATATATATCAACCTCGCCAGAAAAAAAATAGCCGTTTGGCTTTTCATCTTAGTTATAAAGACTTTTTTTTTTCACATTTCTTCAAGAATATGGCTTCATGAATTATCTTTGTTACTAAAATTTTGAGCTCATAGTTGCAAATGATCTTATTTTATCTGCATTTTTCATGATTCTTCTGATAGTAGTAGACATTGCTAAGTTTAAAGAAACCTGTATCAACTTGACATTCACCTGCTCTTATTAATTGCCTTAAAATTTACAGTTTTATATCCAAGGAAATGCTTTTGCTTTGCATCTTTGATTTTTTTACTTTCACTTTTTTCTAGATATTATTGGCTCCGAAATGAAAAATTGCTTTTTAATTAATTCAAACAGTACTGTATGTATGTTTTTAATAATTGAACATTTGGATTTTGGATTTTAATGAAAGAAAGTTTTATGACTAAAAATGATACATAGAGCACAGAAATTTATTAGTTGTTAACCTAAATAAATAAACTATGTAGACTATTTTCACCACCTAAAAGAGAGCTAATGGCTTTTTCAAGGCCAGACACAACAAAACAAATATAGATACAAAGGTCATGAAGTTGATTAAATGCTGAAAAATTGTTACTTAAGTATGGCTGGCTAAGCCAGATCTTTCTTTTGTGGTTACCATCTTCAACATGTTCCTTCCATTATCCCTTAATCTCTAGCTCCATTGACTGCTTCCAGCAAATGTCCCATTAATACGATATTCTGCTTGTAATATGAATATTCTATATTCAGTATGCAATATTGAATTAAATTCATTTCGATTCTACATTCTCTGCAATATTCTATAATACAGGTATCCCCCGCTTAACGCGTTTTTGCTTAACGTGGGATTTGATTAACACGCCGAAATTAATTGCGGCAATCCCTTGATATACACGACGAGTTTTGATTAACGTGCCTTTAACCCTGCGGAGCTCGTAGCTGATCTGATAGATACATGCAAAAGGTTTAATATAAATATTCTTACACAATTCAGTGTATAGCTTGGAGGTCATGACTAGCTGTGTGTGCTTATGACAAGTGATATTCCTGTTTTTTTGCTGTGAGTTTGGTTTAACGCATGTTATGTAAAAGTTTATGTTGTTTGACAGTAAATTATATCTGAGAGATACCGGGACCTCCGATGTCAGTATAGTATGGCTTAGTTTTTTTTTTCTTTGTTCAATAATTTCTAGATTGTAACTGAAAATAAATAAACCATATGTATTACTGAAATAGAGAGCCAAAGGCTTATTTATCAATTGTCCTCTAGGAGATGTGCTTTACATTTTGGAAAATACTAAGGAAAGAGGTCTGGAGCTTACTCCACCTTTACTATGAGTTGCTCATAAGGTTGCTTATGCTTGCATCCGCTGAAACTTTTAGTTTTCTATATATTCGGCACGAAACTCTTTTAGTTTCTATATTCGCCTATGAAATAATGTTAGATTCAATATTAACTTAATTTGTACCATCATGTATTATATTTGCAGGGTTTTCCCTTTATGTTTTATAGCTTGTTTGCCGAGGTCTGGAGAGTCATTTTGCGTGTTATTGTAGAATTTATGCCGATAAGAAAAAAACTGAAACTGTTCAAACTACTCTTGATAACCTCTTTTGATAAAAAAAAATTGCAGTAAATAATGTAGGTACAAGTATTTATTAAACATTTACTTTGCATTCATTTTTTATCTTTCCTAAAAGAGTTTATTTTTTTATTTACCATATTACGAATTAGTACCATATAAACGATTAATACAATAATCGATCACGGACGAATTGTAATTTTTACCATTGATTATTAGATTTGATTAACGCAATTTTGATATACACGGTAATATCGAGGGATTAATTAACAGTGTTAATCGCGGGATACCTGTATTCTGTTTGCATCTCTGTCCAACATGCATATCCTTATACTTGACAACATCAGACTGATGTTGCCAAGTATAAGGATATTCATTGTCCTTTGCCCATATAACCAGTTTTTTTAAATCAGCCTTGATGCATTCTGTATCATTTGTATTCATTATCACTCTGTCTTAATATCATTGACAAATAAATGGATATCACATTCAAGACCCTCCCCAATATCATTAAATTATTAAAGAACAATTGCCCAATACAGCCCTGTGGTGCATCAATTGTTACCCTGCCAATCAGTCACTTTGCATCTGGCAAGATGTCTTAGCACAGCGACTTTAAGCAATCTACTCATGTCTTTGCTTAAAGAACATGAGTAGATTGCTAAAGCAAGACCTACTTTAACAAAAACCTGCCCTCCTATTCTTTACTACACTTGCCTTTGGATGTAATTCCAGACCTTGATGACCACACAAGAGCTACTTCTTTAGCCTCATTCCATCCACTGTTGGACGTTGTCTCTCCCTTGCTTTCCAGTTGTCTTTAGCCAGTGTCCACCACCTCATGCTAAACCTTTGGAAATCATCCCTTTATCTTGTTCTTTGGCAACCTTGACTTCTCTTAGTGTATTTTATTTACTCACTCAGTGCTTAATTTTGTCCACTTTTATCTGGCATTCTACTAATATAGTCTATATTAGTAGATTGCCTGCCTATCTCCATTTAAATGCTTTACAACACTTCACAGTATCTTCTATTCCAGTCATCTCTATAATTTTAGTATTTCTTATGCTTTCCCTTTTTTTTTTTTTTTGTCCAAGGCTGTTTAGGCCACACGCAACCCATCTTTATGTTTTTTTATTCATTGCTCGTGTCTTATTTCTATAGGTAAACACCCATGGAATGGTGCATATGTTCAAGAGCTTTCTTTTTAGGCATACAGGTAAATCTTCCAAGAGGTAATCTTTATACAGCCAAAATGCTTTGTTTCCAGAGATACTAATGGTCTATAATATTAAGTTAAGGGGATAAAAATCCCTTATTGTTTTTCAGCCAGTAAGCGAAACTAAGATCGAAAACTAAGACCGGATTCAACCTGTTTTGAGGTCTCATAAGTGAGTAGCTAGACCTTGAATATCAGAGTTTAAGTGAAAAGAACTTACATATACTTTTGCTATACGATTGCCAGAAAGGTGTGTCACTATATTATATTATATTATAACATAGTATAACTAAGATGAAAAGCCAAACGGCTATTTTTTTCTGGCGAGGTTGATAAGTTAAGGGGATAAAAATCCCTTATTGTTTTTCAGCCAGTAAGCGAACTAAGATCGAAAACTACGATCTGTAACGTTTCATGCCGACGAACTGTCGGCGTATCCAAGCGTAAGTGACCACTTGGTAGTGCCACACCACGCCAACTCATTGCAAAGGTGGAGCAAGATCCCTCACAGTTATTATGTTGTAATATAATATAGTGACACACCTTTCTAGCAATCGTATAGCAAAAGTATATGTACGTTCTTTTCACTTAAACTCTGATATTCTAGGTCTAGCTACTCACTGATGAGACCTCAAAAAAGGTTGAAACCGGTCTGGGTAGTGACCTCTCCTCATAATGTAAAACAGTACTACATCTCCTAAGAGCTGTGTGTTTTACATTATGAGAAAATATCAAGAACGTTGAGGGAGCTTGCTCCACCTTTGCAACGAGTTGCCGTGGTGTGGCACTACCAAGTGGTCACTTACGTTTGGATACGCCGACAGTTCGTCGGCATGAAACATTACAGATCGCAGTTTTCGATCTTAGTTTCGCTTACTGGCTGAAAAACAATAAGGGATTTTTATCCCCTTAACTTATCAACCTCGCCAGAAAAAAATAGCCGTTTGGCTTTTCATCTTGGTCTATAATGTTATTGAAATGAAGAGCCAAAGAGACTTCAATCTGCCATAGTAAATTATTAATTATATAGATATTATTAATTTGTTAATGTTACAGTCAAATAAGACAGAAAATTAAAAAGTTTTGAAATTTACGAGAGAGAATTTATGAGAATATAACCTTTGGCATAGGAATTGTCTAGGGTTGGCATTACTTAAAAGATATGGATTCTTCAAAGGAGCCATATAGCTACCTTTTATTAGTGCTTAGGAGGTTTCAATGGCCTGACAGCTGTTTCAAATTGTTGGTTCTCATCAGAGGCAAGGCTGAAATCTAAAGAGGACAAAAACACTCACTTCAGTACCCCAGCAGTCTTATGTTTGGAAAGTTGTATTACTCATAAATGACTCTTGGTAAATGCATAAATTAATTATTGAAATGTAGAGTCAAATAGGCTTTAGTCTGGCATGGTAAGTTATGAATTATATGGATATTATTAATCCATTGATTAGCCAGATAAGATAAAATGGAAACTTAAGTTTCTATCTTATCTGGCTAATCAATGGATTCATAATATAGTATAATTTATGATATATAATATTATTATCCAGTCCTACATGGAGTCAAAGGACTCATCGTGGGAGGTCGTTTTTAGGAAACACTAAGTTGATCATACCACTCCTTGGACCCATCGACCATTCCCGCTCCAACCACTCTCTCTCAGGCAATGCATTCCAAGGTTCAACCACTCTTCACGTAAAGAAACCACTCCTCACCCTCTTGCGCACAGCCTCCTTTCGTAACTTCCAGGGATGGCCTCTTGTGATCGCTCCTTCCTGCCGTTCCACCAAGTGAAAGAACTCTCCGATGTCTACCCTGTAACTGCCTCTCAACAGTTTAAAAGTCTTGATCATATCACCTCTCCTTCGTCTATCCACCAAACTCTGCAGCCCACATTCTCTCAGTCGATCCTCATAACTCATATTGTACAGTCCTGAAACCATCATTGTTATCTGCCTCTGTACCCTTTCCATAGTCAATTTATCCCCTTCAAATGACCAAATCAAGAACAATAATCTAAGTGTGGTCTGATCAGAGTCTTATACAACAAAATGATAACTCTTTTATCTCTGTAGGTCAGCGTCCTTCTCAGTATTGCAGCAATCCTCTGAGTTGCCCTCACCATGTTTGCAATATGCTCCCTGAATTTCAGTTTTCTATTAATCATCACCTCATAATAACTAATATTTAAGGAATTGACAGTGTATACTAGAAATATAGATTAAATAAACTTTAATATATACTTTCCGATATTTCGGCGAACGTCACGTTGTCACATTCTTGGAAACTTACTACAAAGACGTGCACACAAGTACTAATAACAGCAAATGAGACTGAAGCTAGGAAGCTAGCGTTTTCCTAAAGTCCCGATGGTGCCCCCTGGCGGGCTATATTGGTAGTTCTTGGCCTTTGGGCTGAAGTTCTTCTGATAAAAGTTTCCCAAATTTGGGGCGGTCTCATGCATCCAAATTTGTTGAGGTTTGGCATGTTCCTAAGGGCCAAGGCTGATTCCATGAATAATCTTTCATACTTGAACTTGCTCTGGTGTATTACTGTGGCTTTCTTCCATCTTATTCTGTGGCGAGTATCCAGAGCGTGGTCTGCAAGCCCAGAGTGGCTGTACTGGTGAAATCGGATGTAATCCTTGTGTTCTGAGATTCTGATATTTGCTGTCCTGCCTGTTTGGCCAAAGTAGGACAGTTTACAGCTGCAAGGGACCTGGTATACACCAGGTAGGTCTAGGGGAAGTGGTTGGTCTTTGGTGGAGCGGATAAGGATGCCAGTTTTCTATGTGGTCTGTAACAAGTGGTCAAGTCATGTTTTTTTAAGATTTTATTGATTTTTTCCGAGGTGCCTCGGATGTAGGGAATGGTGATGGATTTAGAGTAATCTTTTTTGTGAAGGGGAGGGGGTGGTGGGTTGTGGATAACTGGGTTAAGTATTTTTTGGATTTTTTGGAGGGGGTAGCCGTTGGCTGAGAAAGTGTCACGGATGTGATTTAGTTCAGTGGTTAGGGCTTGATCATTAGAATAGATTATTTTTGCCCTGTTGAATAATGTTTTAATAACTCCATATTGTTGTGAGGGGGTGGGTGGGATTGTTGGTGAATGTATCTGCCTGTATGGGTGGGTTTTCTATAAACTGAGAAAACCAAGGTTCCATCAGGTTGGCGGGTGACTAGTTTGTCTAGGAAGGGGAGGTTATTGTTTTCCTCTTTTTCCAGGGTGAATTTGATTCTAGGGTGTTGGTTGTTTAAGTGTGTTAGGAAGGAGAGGAGTGAATCCGGGCCATGTGGTCAAATAGCGAAAACATCATCAACGTAGCGAAGCCATATGGTAGGTTTTTGTGGGGCTGAGTTTAAGGCTTTCTCTTCAAACGTCTCCATGAAGAAGTTGGCCAAGGGTGGGGAAAGTGATGAACCCATGGCTGTCCCCTCTATCTGTTTGTAGAATTTTTTCTGCCAAACGAAATAGCCTGAGTTCATTGTAAACTGAAATAGGGCTGAGATATCGGGAGGAAATTTAGCTTGGATTAGCTCTAAGGTTTCTTTGAGCGGGACATTTGTGAATAGGGAGGAGACATCAAAACTGACCATTATGTCATTATGTTGGAGTGTAAGGTTTTCTATACTGGCGTTGAAGTGGGCTGAGTTTTTTATGTGTGATGGTGTATTGCCAGTATAGTGTGAGAGCGCTTTGGCTAAATGCTTGGCTAGTTTGTAAGTGGAGGAATCAATGCCATCCACTATGGGATGTATGGCACATTTTCTTTGTGTATTTTTGGGAGCCCATATATGTGGGGGGGGGGGGTCTAGAGTTATAGGGTTTTAGTCTGTTGGTAATCTCCACAGGCCAAGAAGTGACCTTCTTAAGGAGCCTATGGAGTTTTCTAATTTGTGAGTTGGTGGGATTGTAATCAATGGGGAGGTAAGTGGAACGATCTAATAATAAAGCCTTGAGCTTACCTGTGTAGTCTTTAAGATTGAGTACCACAGTGGCGTTCCCCTTATCCGCTTTGGTGATCACTATTTTTTTGTTTCTCTTCAATTCTTGTAGTGCCTTGTATTCGCTAATGGATATGTTGGATTTTGGAGGTTTTGCTTTATTGAGAACACAGGCTACATCCAATCTAATATCGTTGGCGATGTGGTTTGGAAGTTGGCGAATCCCGCGTTCAATTTGGATCATTAATTCCTCGGCCGGTAATTTCTTAGGAGCAATGGCGAAGTTGTGACCATGTGACAGAGCGTGGAGTGCTTCTATCTTTAAGGTAGCTGATGAAAGGTTAACAACAGTGTTGGTTTGTAGTTTAGGTTTTGACGCAGAGTTCTTTATTAATTTATCAAACTTGTTGATATGTCGGCTCCGTACTCGTTCAAATTCTTTTTTAGCTGCCGTACACGAGACGTCATGTAGGACCGACCAAAGCTCGTGATTCAGCGTAAGTGAAGGCTCATTTTCTAGCATTGAAATAGCTCTGTTTATGTCGGCTAGGGAACTGCGGTCCTACATGATGTCTCGTGCCAAACCTCAACAAATTTGGATGCATGAGACCGCCCCAAATTTGGGAAACTTTTATCAGAAGAACTTCAGCCCAAAGGCCAAGAACTACCAATATAGCCTGCCAGGGGGCACCATCAGGACTTTAGGAAAACACCAGCTTCCTAGCTTCAGTCTCATTTGCTGTTATTAGTACTTGTGTGCACGTGTCTTTGTAGTAAGCTCCCAAGAAGATGGCAACGTGACGTTCGCCGAAATATCGGAAAGTATATATTAAAGTTTATTTAATCTATATTTCTAGTATACGCTGTCAATTCCTTAAATATTAGTTATCATGTTTAACCAGCGTATAAGCCTCTCAACAAGAATAATAATCATCACCTCCATATCTCATCTCCCTACCTCCTCCAGTACAGCTCCTCCAATCAAGTATGCATCCTTCCATCGATAAATCCCAAACTTCAAGACTTTACATTTTGCTGCATTGAACCGACACCCCCATTCATTTGCCCATTGCTAGTTTATTCAAATCCTCTTGCAGGGCTGTGCTGCATCTGCACTATTACTGATAACCCTTCCCAGCTTCACATCATCTGCAAACAACTGAGTGTCCCTTGCAATCCATTGACAATATCATTGATATAAAGGTTGAACAATACAGGTCCCATTACTGAACCCTGTGGAACCCCACTTGTAACCTTCTGCTTCCTTGATATTGCCTCACTATACACAACTCTCTGATAATCAGTCAGCCAATCCTGAATCCATTTGACTAACCCGACATTTAAACCCATGTGCTGCAACTTAAATATCAGCTTATCATGTGACACCCTGTCAAACGCCTTTGCAACATCAAAAAAAATGGCAGCATGTGCCTTTCCTCATCAACTGCTCTTATCACTTTATTATAAAAGGCAATCATATTACTAAAGCAAGAGTGCCCCTTAACAAATCCATGTTGATTCTCACAGATAACATTACCCTCATCTGTCCAATGCTGTATATAGTCCCTCACTAATTTCTCCAAGACCTTAACAACTACTGATGACACACAAACAGGCCTATAATTAGACACTTCCAGTCTGCTACTGCCCTTATGCAGCGGCACTATCTTACCTTCCTTCCATTCCCTGGGTACCTCTCCCATAGCCAGACTTTTATTGAAAAGCCAGGTCAACGGAGCTGTCAGTTCTTTAGCACATTCTCTCAAAACCCGTGGTGAAAAACCATCCAATCCAAGCTTTGCTGTTATCCAGAGTACCCGGTATTTGGAACACTCTTTCCTCTTGCACCTCTAAACCCTGAACTTGCCCTATCCCTCTAGTATTAAAACCTCCTCCAGGATGAAATACTCCAATAAAGTGCTCATTGAACAACTCCACTATGTCCTCTGCATTAGTCACTCTATTCCCATTTTTATCCTGTAATGTTCCACAATCGTTTCTCTGCCACTGGCCACATAGCTAAAAAATTCCCTAGGATTTTCTTTGAGTCTTAGTGCCAATCTCTTCTCATATTCCAGTTTCTCCTTCCTTACCACTCTCCTGGCCTGTCTTATATTCTTCATGCATCTGCTCTTCACCTATCTTCTTATATCTCTTCCATAGCCTCTTTTTCACATGCAGTTCATCTTTAATATTGTTTGTCATCCACTTTACACCAAATTGTGCCTTCCAATTCCTCCTTCCATGAAACTTCCCTGAGTTGATATCTACGATTATTATAATCACCTACCTTATAATTCCACATACATTCCTATCTCTTTGATACTCCTGCATGTCTATTCATCTTCCAATCAAAACCACATGGTCATTCTCTGCAACTGGTGGGAGAGAATGACCATTCTTTACCAAACAGTTTCTCCATCTGTCTGGTAGAGCCTCTGTAGTTCAGTCAGTATAGTATACTGACTGAACAGACCTTCCGTAGAAAAAATGGATACTAAAGTATCCACTGAAAGCTGAACTTATCTGGTGATCCTGACACATCCAGTGATGTATTGGATATTTTTCAAGAGGACGAGATGGACACTTGTCAATCACAAAATGTAATAAGAAATATGAATCCAATAAGTGCAAGTCCTCGACCTCCTGGAAACCAGACAAACCTGCAAAGTCTAAACAATAGGAAAATTTCTACAATTCCATTGTAGAAATTTTCCTATTGTTTAGACTTTGCAAAATTTTATCTTTGCAATATTGTTTCGACTTTCCAGAATATCATCAATATTCTGGATTTCACCAGAATATTGATGATATTAAGCACCTGCTGCAGAAATACAAACCTTTTTATTTTTGTCTACAGGAAACTTATTTAAAATCCAGTGAGGATCCTACCATCAGGAATATCACTCTTGTGTGCAATGACAGGAGGTGGCCCTGCACACATGGTGGAGTAGCTTTTCTTGAAGATAGTCATACTCCATTCCTTGATGTTCTGATTAACACTGCTGGGGAAGCAGTAGTGATTCGCCTGTGTGTGTGGGGTATCTAATCACAGTTTGCTCAATATATTTACCACCAGGTTCTGAACTAAATGAAACAGAACTCACTATCATAATGCAACTGCCTCAAACCATACTTTTAATGGGTGACTTCAATGAACTTAACATTGTGGAATAGTTCACAACCTCATCTATTCACTCAACATGAATAGATGAGGTTGTATTAGCAAATTCGTGAGAACCATGACCCTTTCCTTATTAATAATGGAAAAAAATACCTACTTCCACATGCCTACGTACTCTTATTCGACAAGAAGGGTAGCATATCTTACAATATGCTACCCTTCCATTTTTCCACTGCTAACATAAGATGTTGATGAAAACATATATCTTATGTCTTCATATGAACCATGCCCTCCTACCGAGATGCCCATGTAGAAAATGGACCAGGCTGACTGGAATACATTTTCCCTGTTGTGAAATTTAATATTGAAACTGTTAGCCAAACACCCTTTAATGAAGCAGTGAATTGTGTAACATTGTATTGTGTATGCAGCAACTACAACAGTTCCAAAAACATTATCTCAATTTCCACTCTACCCAAAGCCTTGGTGGAACCAAGAGTGCCAATCAGCCAAAATAGATCAAGATAGATCATGGGGTATGTTTTGTAGATTCCTTACCCTCAACAAGTTTAAGAGCATTTAAATATGTTCGCACCTAAGCAGGTCATTTGAAACATCAGAATCAAAAACAATCTTGGATCCAATTTACACTATCTATTAATCAAACGACCACTGCAAAAACTGTCTGGGATAAAATCCGAAAAATGAAAGGTAGATACAAAACACACCAGTTGTCTACCTTGGATCATGATGGGTGTATTATTGCTGATCCCAAAGCTATTGCAGACACTTTGAGGGAAAACTTTTCCAGAATCTCAGCAACTCATTCATATGCTCCTAAATTTTTAATATTGAAAGTTCAGCAAGAGAAACAGCAATTAAACTTCTGTAGCTTAATTGCTGCTAAAGAGAAAGTTAGAGTTTCTCTTTAGCTGCAATTAAGTTGCTGCTAAAGTTGTTACAGCAAGCCTTGAAATGATATTGTTTCTCATTTTAATTTTGTTGGATAGGTTGGTGATGCGCCTTTTATAGGTAAGGCTTTTGTCCAGGCTCACTCCAAGGTATTTTTGGTGAGCCTCGTGTGCTTGAAGTGCTTGAAAATCCACAACCAGTGCTTGAAGTAAGTGGTCCTCCTGGACCACTTACTTCAAGCACTGGATGTGGATTATACAAAGGAGAGGAGACAGTCTATAAAGAACTCAAAGAGTCTGTATAAATTATACACTTCTGAAAGGAGTCTTCTTTGATAAGCACAAGCTGAATAACATGCAATTCTGCTGTATAGTTACTGCAATCGAGTGGAATCTGCTTAGAGATTGTAATGTTTGGGAACACAGCAGCAAAGCCAACAGAGATCTCTGTTTCTTGAACCATCAGTATAGATGAGCAAGAAATCAGAGTGGACTGCTCTGTGTACATTGAACACTTGAAGGTAGACAGGTGAGGGTGTATGAGACTTCTGTAGTTGACAAAGTGAGAGGTTGCAGAATGGAGTGCAAGACTGCCATGGAGGAATGCTGTTTTATTTGATACAGGTAATGTTGTGAACATTCATGCTAATAGCTTCTATAGCCTCTTTAATGTACACACCAAAAGGATGAATGGTAATCTGACGTGTGTGATATTGTACCTCCTAATGAAGAAAGAGACTAGTGTGTGTAAGATCATCTGGAAAGGACTTTATATTTAGGGAATAATTAACACAGAAATGTTTTCTTTTAAGTGATAGAGGGGTTAAGGGGTTCCTTTGATTCAACATAAAGGCTTTGAACAGGTGCTATGTGAAAAGCCCTAGTAGCTAATTGGATACCTTAATGATGGACTGAGTCCAACCACTAAAGTATGCTCTTCCTTGTAGAACTGTCAACCTGAGACCTGTAATCAATCATGCTTTGAATGTGTAAGTGCACGATAACTGCGGAGCAAAGAACCTTGATTAGTACTTCATTCAGTAGACGATAGAGTGTGGAGGATGTTCAATGCTTTTTTTTTTTTTTTTTTGCACTTATCTCGAAGATGATGAATGTGTGTAAAAAAAAAAGTGAGCTTTCTATTAAAGATGAGTCCCAAAAAGTTTGTCTCTGGAACTACAGGGATACTAACTTGTCCCATTCTTAAATTAAGATCGGGGTGAAGAAAGTCAGTTTCTAGCAGAAGTGTACACAGATGGTTTTATCAGCAGATAACCTGAACCCACGACAAAGAGTCCATGAAGAGACACGATCGATTACTTGTGAAAGTTGTCTTTCAGTGACCTGCATATTGCAGGAGTGATAGTAAATTGTGAAATCAATGACATAAAGACAATTGCCAACTGTGGGAGGAAGCGGTTCAGTAACTGAGTTCACTTTAATAGCAAAGAGGGGTCACACTAAAGACAGAGCCTTGAGGAGCCCCACCCACTTCTTGATGATATGGTCAAGATGACGTGCTACCACTCAGATTTGGAGCACATGGCTGGAGAAAAGGTTCTTAATAAAAACAGGAAAGTACTCCCTCAGACCAAAATTAAACAGTTCCTTTAATATTCCATATCTCCAGTCTGTGTCATAGGCTTATTCGATGTAAAACAACACTCAAACTATACGTTCTTAATTTCAGAAAATCATCTCTCATATATGTTTCTAAACAGACTAACTGGTCCAAGGTTGAGTGATATCTACAAACGCTACACTCTGTGTTGGAAAGAAGTTTGTTGCATAAGTTCATTGTCATTGCAATGACAATGAACTTATGCCAAAAGTCTGGAAACTCTTCCTCTATAAATATTCTGTTGCATAGAAAGAGAAGGAGATCTACAGAAGATGATGGTAGTTGTTTTATTATCTCATGATGGATGTTATCAGGGCCAACTGTACTAGTATGCGATAGCAAAAGATCGTTTGGTTGTGGTGCAGAAGTCCTAAGGTCATTTGCACTAGCCCACTCATTCTCTGCAGCAGAATATTGTGCCCCTGTCTGGGAAAGAAGTGCACACACTAACATTATAGACGCCCAGCTGAACTCTGCCATGTGCACAGTTAGTGGGACAGTGAGAAGCACCCCTCTCTCCTGGCTGCCTGTCCTATCTAACATTGCTCCACCAAACATATGGAAAAGACAAGCCTCGATTAAAGAATTTAATAAAGCAGTGAGCAACTCACTCCTGCCCCTGCACCAGACTCTCATAAATCCACCTGGTCTTTGCCTAAAATCTAGAAAGCCTCTCTGGTCCATGGACAAACTCTCTTCAGCTGCCCTGCTGTCAACAACTGAGATGTGGAGAGAATACTGGTCCAACAATCCCCCAACAAACAGCTTCCTGGTAGAAGATCTTTGTGCTCTGCTGGGTTTTGCAGAGCACAGGGATCTTTTACTGGGTTTTGCTCTTCCCAGGAAGATTTGGTCATCAATGAAGAGGATAAGAACTAACCAGGACAGATGTGGCTACCAACTACATAAATGGGGGCCGTTGGTCCTTTATTGTCATTGTTCTCCCGTGGCTAAGACGATTACTCATATTGTATATGACTGCCCAAGGCGCCAATTTCACGGTGGTGGCCTACAGGACATCCACAAGGGTTTGCTCTTCCTAGGAAGATTTGGTCATCAATCAAGAGGATAAGAACTAACCAGGACAGATGTGGCTACCAACTACATAAATGGGGGCCGTTGGTCCTTTATTGTCATTGTTCTCCCGTGGCTAAGACGATTACTCATATTGTATATGACTGCCCAAGGCGCCAATTTCACGGTGGTGGCCTACAGGACATCCACAAGATGCCGGATGAGGCCTTGGATTGGCTTTCCAGCTAGACATTGACCTGTAGTTGTAATTACTGTTGCTTTTTTTTTTTTTACAAAAGGAAGACTTGGAAAGCAGTTTGTACATTTTATGTAATGAAATTTTACATGTTAAGTTTTTCATCATTTGTTTCTGGATATTGTGATTGTACATTTCACTTGCCAGTTTCACAAAGCCATATGCGTAAATAAATAAGTGCTTAAAGTGCTCCATCTCTTGCACAAAATAAGGACCCTTAATTTCGATGTTCGGTTATGTTGGATTTCCAGCCACATTGGAATTAAGGGAAATGACATCGTTGATGCATCTGCTAAATCAGCTCATACTTTCTCAACCTACTATTCAACAGTCCCTTATATTAACTACACACAAGTTATAAAGTCAAAGTTAATTGCACAATAGAAATACTTATGGCAGGAAACACTGACAAACAAATTATGACATTAAGTACTGACAGTCTACTAGTCAACATAGGAACAGAAGAGAGGAAGTTGTTCTTGCCAGGCTCTGCATAGGTAACAATCATCTTTCACATTTACTGAGGGCTGATGACCCACCTATGTGTGGGCAACACCTGTCTTACCATTAGTCATATTCTGGTGGAGTGCAAGTGCTTCATACAAGAGAGAAATTACAATTTTGCTTATCTGGCTGAACCTTATACACTCAGACAGATTGCATAACATTTTTAGATTTAAAAAAAAAACATTAAATTATTCAAAGACATTTGATTATGAATTTGTATATATGTAGATACCACACTGTAAATACTAAACTTTGTACATACATTTTATTTAATCATTTACATTCTAATAACTTTGTACATACTATACACTATTTTATCTCCTTGTAATTATTTATTTACCTACTAACACCGTGTATACTACTGCTGTAACCCATGTCCTGGCACAGTATGACCTTTGCTGTCTTTGTGCCAAAAACCCAAAATCAATCAGTCAATGAATCTCCTTTCAGATTATTCTTTTTGGCCTGCATAATCATAGCTCATTTAAGCCTGTGTTTAATTATTTCATTGTGCTGTTTTCATTTCATGAAATCTGAAGATGAGCTTAAACTAGCACTTTGGCCTATATACATGTCAACACATTCATATCAGCCACTTGTTCTCCTTGCATACATATTGCTTTAGTCATATTACAAATCTTTGCTCCAAGGAAAGGCTTTTGTTGCTTTTGGTACCTCCCTTCCCATTTGTGGAATCACTGTATGTTCCCTAAATGTTTTTTATTTACTTCCTTGATACTTCCTTTACTTCTTCACATCGCATCCCTTTGCTGCCATCTTAACTCTTGTATAGTAGGATGCCATACACTTGGCAAAGCCTTGAAATTTCCAACATAATACTGCTGTCGTCTTGTTTTTTACCCTTATTTCTTTTATTCTCTTATTTTTCATTCTATATTTGCCACAGCTGTTTAGTTTGGTTAATGAATATAGAAAATTCAAATTTATATTATAATGGCAGATTGACATTCTTTACGTATAGTAAAATAGTGGGTATGATATTTGTTTTGTCATTAAATTTAATGTTAGATATTACAGTACAGTAATTTGCTCACAATAATTCAGTGTTGGAAATGAGGTGCAACTCTGTTTTACCTGATTTAACACCAAAAAATCATCCATCAGTTTTAACTAGTCACTTGTAAATTAAGAATGTTTACACTGATATACCATTAAATTATGACTACCCTCATTTCAATGACTTCTGTGATAGTAGGAGATGAACTAATATAATCCCAGTATGGAAACCACATAAAAGAAATTAGTAAAAATTTTAATACTTATCTAATTTCATGAAATAACTGTTTCACAAGTTTATGAGATAACGAATAAAACAGTTTTAAGCTATGAACAGGTAATATTCACAGTGTTAAATTTTTAAAAAAGAAGGCTAACTTTCACGCCTCCCCTGGAGTCTGAAGACTCATTGCGGTTGTTGGTTGGGAAATCGTAATCTACATAGAACATTTCAGTTCATTGCCAGATTACTTCATGCTTGGATTTTTTTGTGTGTGTGTGTGTGTGTGTGTTACCAATTCTGAGTTGTTTCTGTTTTTTTTTTTTTTCTATGTCTGACATGTTTTTTTCTCTATGTTCTGTCCTGTGTACCACAACTG